>NW_020955498.1:357612-381384 GCF_003031625.1 Empidonax traillii
TTGTTCCAGGAACCTTTATATGTATCTATGTATTAAAAAAAAAAAAAAAAAAAGGGAGGAGAAGCTTACTTGATGGAGGGGGGGAACCTGTCCTAAACATATGCATTCTGAGGTTGCTTTGATTTTTATTAGAGCTGCTGGATTATATGAGGGAGGGGTGTAGATGGCAGAGCACTTCAATGCTTTTAAATCTTTCTTGGCTCTTGAAAGACTTCTATAATGTGAGTGTCATTCAAATTTAGGGTATATTGTAAGCTGACATCTTTCAAAGCTTTGTGAAAATCTAGTGTGGTGCTTCTAATAGCAGACAACAGATATTCACTTTGAAGTCTGAAAACTGTATTCACAAATTCTTAATCTGGTCTTTCTCCAACTGCAGATGGCTCTTAGAGGGAGATGCTTTGGATTTTTTTAACTTTATTTACAGTAGGCTAGGCTCAACATCTTTATTATAAAACACAAAAACCCAATTATCTGTAAGAGTGAATGAATGTCAAAGTATGCTCTACCTCTTGTACGTTTGCATGTCTGTCTGTCTTGTGGTCAAGGGTGTTTAACACCTATAACACCCCCGTGTCTATTATTTTCCCCCCCTCCAACACCAGGTAGAGAATAAGGATCTGTCTTCAGCTCCTGGGACGAGGATGCTGTAGGGGGGAAACTGCTTGGCTTCCTTCAGCACTCAGCGTCAATAGTGCAGTGAGGGTGGTGACATGTGGCAAGCGGGGCCCGGGGGGTGGCCGGGCTGGAGACCGCGCAGAGGAGCGGGAAACTTTCACGCCGGAGTTTCCACTGATGTCTGAGCAGCTCAGATCTAGCACGGAGAGAAGCAAAGTTTTCACCTTCAGGGATTTTTCTTATTACTCATTAATAGAGAGATATGTATCTTGCCTTTTTTTTTTTTTTTTTTTTTTTTTTTTTTTTTTTTTTTTTTTTTTTTTTTTTTTTTTTTTTTTTTTTTTTTTTTTTTTTTTTTTTTTTTTTTTTTTTTTTTTTTTTTTTTTTTTTTTTTTTTTTTTTTTTTTTTTTTTTTTTTTTTTTTTTTTTTTTTTTGCGTGGGCAACTTGTGGTTTTGTTTAAGCAAAGTATTTTGGGAGGAGTGATGGCGGGTGGGGGGCGCGACGCTCCCCTGTTTCCCCGGGTCTGCTTCTGGAGCACTCTGTGAGAAGGTGATCCTGAGCCGCTTCAGTAGAGGTCACTTGTGTGTGCGTGTGTGTGTGTCCCTGGTGTTTGTGTCTAGCATATGCATGTGGTTTTGCTGACTGCACTTGCAGGCTTGTAAATTTTCACCATGGGAAATTACCAACAAAGCCCAATCTGTCTCCTGGCTGCTTTGCACTTTCCGAGGGCGGCTGTACTTGAGCGAGCTGCAGAACGAGAGAGAAAGCGAGAGAGAGAGAGAAAGGGGGAGGTGGGAGGGGGGAAGGGGGAGAGGAAGGGTGGGTGGGTGGGTGGAGGGGGAGAGAGGTAAATAGCCTTAAATCGGAAGGGAGCTGCTTCTCTGTGGTCTTCCACAAGAGCTGCTTGGGCTCTGCTGGCTCAGTAATAACTGAGTGACCTTTTCTTTTGCTGTATTATGTCTGGCTGGTAAGGGATTGCATTTTGCAGCTGATAAAACCCTGACTTCATTCAACTCGGCTCCTCACACGCTGCTTTAGGTAAGTTGTCTTCAGCCAGGACGGAGACAGACAGCCTTGGACTGCAAGATACTAAAAGGAGGACACCTGTAGCTCGGATGCGGTCAACACAATTACTTGGCGGATCCTTGAGGACCTCATTATTTTAAACTTAAAGAATAGCGATCTCCCTCCCCATCTCTCCCACCCCCTCTTTATTTTTTTCCCCAAACAATGCTTCTTTTTGACCTTTTCCAAGGAGAAGAGCTACAAAGCAGCCACTGTGCTTATTGAACTGCCTCCCCTGTATCGCTTAATTGAGAAGGTAAGTGAGGCAAGTGTGTACATAAGCTTTGGGTCATTTGTGTATGTGTGTCTGCATCACTCTCTCTCTCTCCCTCTCTCTCTGAGTCATAAGCCGGGGCTGCAATACACACACACATCTCTGCACTGCAACTTTCACTCAAGCTGCAGCTCTGCTGAGACTGTTTTGTTTAAATCATGTGAGGCTTCATTATTTTTATGATGAGACATGAAATACATGCAAGCGGAGGATGCTGAGCGAAACCCATCCGGCTGTATGTCTCGAGAAATAGCAGTCAAAGTTAACAATGAATTGCAGCCCCACCACCACCCCCCTCCCCGTTATTATTGTTATTATTATTCTTGCTTCTTCCAGAGCTTCTCGAAACGTGCTCTCAATTATCAAGGGAGTCGGTTAATTTCCCACTCCCCGGCTTTAATCCACCAGCCTCCCCGTACAGCAGTTTAATTTGCAACTGGTTCGGTGCAGGGTTAACCCTTTGGGCAGAGCGGAGGCAGGAGCGGGGCGGGGAGCCCCGGGGGGCACGGAGTGGGCCGGGGGTGGTGAGGACGCGCTCCGGCCGCGGGCTCTGTGCTCACGCATCCTCCGCCTCCCGGACCGGCGGGAGGGAAGGGCAGCCAGCCTGGCGTTATGAAGCAGCACTTCTGTCTGCGAGCATTCCTCTTTTCTTTCCCTTTTTTCCGCCCCCCCCCCCCCCCCCCACGCCCCGCTCTCCCTTCGCACCGAGCGCGATACGGTATGCGAACGCCGCATGTGACAGTTTAATCAAACCCATTTGTTACAACAAAGCTAAGAGACCGCTGGGATTATAGGCTTACGGGCAGAGTTAGGGGAGCATGTGGCTTTGTCGCTCGCCGTCGCCGTGCGGGGCCGGCGGCTCCGGGTGTGCCGTCCCCCCCCCCCCCCCCCCCCCCCCCCCCCCCCCCCCCCCCCCCCCCCCCCCCCCCCCCCCCCCCCCCCCCCCCCCCCCCCCCCCCCCCCCCCCCCCCCCCCCCCCCCCCCCCCCCCCCCCCCCCCGCCCCATTCCATCCCCATCCCCGCCGCCCCCCGCCCCCGCTGCGGCGCGCCGCGCTCCCGCTCACTTGACCCGAGCCGAGGAAGCACTTGCTACTTTTGCCGGGATTTGGTGCTTCAATGAGAAGGAGCTCTCCAGGCGCCCGTAAATCAACTCATGCAGAAAAAGGAGAAAAGTTTTGGTAAGGCGGCGGTCCCCGGCGCTGGCGCGCAGCGAGCGCAGCGGGTGCGCTCCCGGGGGGAGGCGGGGGGTCCTCCTTCCGTTTCCATCCTCAATGCGCTGCCGTAGCGAGCGGCTGTGCCGGTGTGTGCTCTGAAGAGACCCAAAATACCGCTTCCTAGGACAGCTCTGTAGGACCGCTCTTTAAACCAATTCGTTTTGCTCGGTGTAACAAACATCGGGACGTGCTTTCCCCGACACCTCCCTCTCCCCATCCTTGTGATGCTCGGGAAGGAATTGGCATGAAAGGCTTGAGCGTCTAACTCCTAAAAGGGATTCTTTGTTGTGGAGTGTATGTTTCTTATTTATTTTTTTATTTTGCATGTGAGCTGCATCAAAATTGAACTCAGTCTTGCAAATCTCTTGTTGGCCTTTGCCAAGCACTAGCACTTTGCTGCCATGGTAACTGTAATTAAACTGATAAGAGTGGAAAAATGTCAGTATCTCTGAGCCTTGCAGCTGCATTGGAGAAAAAGGGAATCAAATTGGTTCCCAGCACCACTGCTCTAAAAAAAGGAGGAGGAGAGTGATGGGGGGGGGTCTGGGGGAGAGAGACGGGGGGACACGCCAGGGGTAGGAACATAGCTAAGCAGCTCCGGTCCCTGAGATCTGGGTACATCTATTTGCTGTGTTGTCCCTTAGGGGGCTACAGCCTGCAGGGATGCTCTGGGCCAGTGAACAGAGAGAAACAAGCTTTTAGGCCCAATCTAGCTTTCAAAAAGAGAAGGGGAAAGAAGAAGAGAAATCTTTTGTTTGGTGTCTCTTGGCAATCGACTAGCCATGTTGGCCAAATTCTTTTAATCTGTATCACTGCTCCCAGCTGTGGGACTGCATTCCCATTTTTATTTTTTACCTAACCTCTTTGCTTTTCTTTTCTTTTTCCATCTCCCCCTTCCCAATCCATGTCCTGTATTTAAAAAAAAAAAAAATCCAAAAAAATAAAGAAAACAACAGATTCATCTGTAGAAGAAGGGGCAGGAGGGGAAGTTTAGTTATATATCATGGAAAATTAACTCAAAAGTATACAGAAGAGACTACATTCAAAGTACTAAAACCCTTACTTTTATTTTTTTTAAAAAAACCCCGAGTGTTATGGAGTTGCGGTTACTTTGTTGTGTTAACTACAGAAGCTGAGACTGTGCGGATGAATGGCACAGAACAAGAGAGCATAATGGAGGCAATCAACCGTTAGGCTGGTTCACAATGCAATCCAGGCAATTAAAAGCTCACCAGAGTTTAAATGAAATGGTTCCACTTATTTCTGTGCACCACACTGCACAGGCTATTATTTATGTCTCTTTTTTTAATTATGATTTCCCTTAAACTGTCAAATAACTCAGAATAGCAGGGTCTCGGAGGCAATAAGAATTTTCCACAGAACAATTTACATGCCAATCTAAAACTAGTTACGACTCCTGATGTGCTACATGCGAGTTCTGAAATGTTTCTTAGCTTCTGAAACCTTTACTTTTTTTCTTTTGAGTCTGTGTGTGTATTGTCCTAAATTATTTGTGCGCTCTGAATGCTTGTAGAATAAAGCTACAAAGTAGGAAAGCATCAGAAAAGTATTCTTTTTATCTTCTACTAGACCTCTAAGTCTCTCCTTGACTGCATGTTTTCTGTCAGTTTGCTGTCTTCTAAAGACTGATGCAGCAATACTTAATTTGCTGCAAACTGATTTTATTATTTTTCTAAGTAGAGGCAAGTTTTCCCTTTCTTGCTGTGTGTACTACTGTCTTTGGTAGGACTGTATGCATGCCTCCGAAAACGGGGGAAGAGTGATCTTTAAAAGTTTGTAAGTGATCCAGTGCATAACCACTGTTAAAAAACGTCTGTATCACAAACCAGAAACTGCATTCTGTTTGTCTTTTGCCACACTCAGCACTATCAGGGACTAATCCTGCTTACAGATGCTTCTAAATCACTAACAAAATCCAGTTCATTATGTCAAATCTTCACTCCCTTTCATTTTTGAGAAGGGTGATAATTTGAGTGAAATGGATTTTTGCTTCTCTGCCTTTCTTCAGGAGCCTAATTTAGCTTTTTCCAGCAGCCTTTCCTCTTTATTATGAAATCATACTTATGAATCAACTGTCAATATTTCAACATACGATAACAACAATAAACAGGGATGGGAGTCCATTGCATTGAACTTATTTGAGGAGATCGAAAGAAATCCTGAAAACCTGAGAGTTGGGTTGTTAAGTTCTCCCTTCAAAAATCCTAAAGGTTGTGGACAGTGATGAAGTCTTATTCCTGACACAGCTCTGCAGTTTATGTGCAGTATCTTGGGGACTGGGGGTGGAGGAAGAGAGGGAATGGAGGGAAGGATAGAGGAAGCCCTTGAAAGCATACTGGGGTGAAATAAAAAGGGTTTGTTTGACAGTGACAGACTAGGCACTGAAATTTCTCTGTTCTGAGAACAGATCTGCTCTGTGATGCAGAGCATCGGTAGGACTCTGCAGAATTGAAGGGAAAGCTGGGTTTGATTTTTCCTTTATTTTTTTTTTTACAGCCTGGGTGTAACACTTAGGGAATTGTATGATGTCTTGAAAGTGCTCCATAAGCTCTGCTTTCCTGGGGGAGGGAGAGAGGAGGGCAGGCAGGCAGCAGTGCTGTGTACTGCTACCTGATATTTCAGCGGGGAGCGGTTTAGGTGGTTTTGTGGGTGCTGTCAGCCTCTGAAAGGGTCCTTCCCGTGTCCTAAGAAATAAATGAGTACTTAAACTGCAACCTGTGAAAAGCTGGCTGACAGTAAGCTGCAGGTATTCTTATTGCCAAATTAAGAGAGCTAAAAATACACGAGTGCATATCCGAAAAGTGCAACTGCATTGGAGATCTTATGGGAATGTTAAAGGGAAGAAAGATGGTCTATGAGGTGATCTGTCCTTACAATACAGAAAATATGTGACAAAATGTTCTGTTATCAAAATTAAGTGATTTAAACAGGGCATGTGAAGAAAAAGACTTTTGTAAATTTGGAGATATGTCAAGCACTTCACGAGTTCATTTTGTTTAGAACCTTTCTACACTTCAAAAAAAGAGTAACTTTTTTATGATGAAGCAGTAGTTTGAGGATTTACCTTTTTTTAATTTTCATTAAAATAGAAGCAGCTTCATTGCAAGTAAAGTACAAAAAGATCAGATCTATCAGAGGAGAAAAGCATTCCTTCCCTCCAGAAGCTGCTGCAGATTGAATCCCTAATCTGAAGATGCTGCCAGTAGGATATCAGCACCACCTTCTCTCTCTGCCTCAGGAAAATAGACATACAGGGTTGCAAACATTACTTCCATGGGGTGTCTGCCCCTTTCCACTTGTCTCTACAAGAAAGGTTTGGGCTGATCAGCATGAATGACAAGGCTCTGTCTACTTTCCTCATGTAGCAAATATCTCAAAAGCTGTGCAGGGTATGTGCAAGCTGCAGTTTTATTTGTAATACAATAACCTCATGTTTGCAGCATATACCTTGGGAATTATCAGGCTTGATTACTGCAATCTGCTCAGATATTCACTTGTTTGGCTGTGTTTCTGTGGCATCTCGTTCCCTTCAGACAGTGCAGGACAGTACATCAGCCTGGATCAGAGACTGTCAGCCTCCACTCTCTAACCCGCTTCCTTATCAGGCAACAAAATTTTTACATTAAGATTTTTTTCGTTAAAGCCTTTAACTGTGTTAGCTCCTAATTTATTCTGGTTTCCCTCGAGCCAAAGATTAAAGTCCTAGAACAACCCTTAATTCTTCTGAACTTTTTTACAGAGTTCCAAGAAGTTTATACAAATTGTGGCCGATTTTATGCATTTGTCCTTTACATGGCCAAAGAGAGGGGCTGGGGATAAGCTTGTTGTTGTGGATATGCACTACTGTGACAAGCAACACTACAGATTAAGGCTTTTTGACCAGGTGATGATATTAGAGTTTCTGCAGGATTTCTCTTTACAGTCTGGTATAGGTTCCATACCAAAAATCTGATGTTTTCACTGCTTTTAGTCATTTGTAGTCATGCTATTTTGTTGCTTTGTGTATGTACCCTGAATTAAGGGGAATCAGCTGTCAATTGAAAATACAGTAAAGGCTCACCCTTTGTTTCGTGGTGCTTTCTCAAGAGGAGATGTATGTATTCATTCCCAGATTTGCCACAGACTCTGTGTGGAGTCCTGTGCAGGTCGCTGGATCTCATCCCCCCCACACCCTTGCGAGTGAGAAATAGATTTTGGGAGCCTGTAACTGGTGTAGGAGCTATGACAGCAGAATCAACTGGGAAGTAATGGGAAGACAGCAACGACCATTTCTATGTTTCTTGATAGAAGAATGCAGACCTTGCACTTTTGTCACGAGCTTTAGATGTTATGCAGCAGTACTGCCACGGTGCTTCGGGTGCCCACTCGCAGAACTGCCTGACACAACTGAACAGCGAATTCAGCGGATCAGGGTGTCGCTCCAAGATATGCAATAGATGGTACTGCAAAGAGGGGAGCGAGGCTGCTATGCTCGCATGTTGCAACAAGAATCACTGGTTTCAATTCAGTGATCAGCTTTGCAGGTGGAACTTAGGAATTCAGCTTGGGAACACTGGAAAGTCGCTTAACCGGCTCTAGAGTCGCTGCGGTCCACGTGGATTCCATGTGTTCTGTGCACACCTGTAGAGATCCCTGCAACACCTCAGCTGGCACAGCATTTAAACTCTTGTCTTTGTAACGTTAATATCCATAAAGGCACACTCTACCATTGCCACAAAGGTTACATTGGCTTTCTTGGTTTTTTCCTAGGAGAGCTTTTAAAAAAGCAAGCGAACAAAACAAAACCCAAACCCCAAGCTGTTCGTGTTCTAGCTCCCTGAGCCTGCCTGTCTGTAGTGGTGCGTTACAGCACCAGCCAAGATCTGCTGGTAGAAGCTGGGACTGTGAAACTTTCTTAACAGTAGGTAGTAGAATGTTCTTGATGAGGAGCTCTTGAAATTGAGATGCTATGAGACTTTATTTGACTTTTCCCAGTCTCTACATGATAGCAGGGCTCAATATCCTGAACGATGGAGTAGGATTTGCTTATTGGCAACAGCATTTGTTCCCTAGTCGTGACAAATTCTCATTGTTATATTCAGATACATTCTAATGAACAGTATCTTTTTTTAGTTACATCTCTGGCTTTAAAACAGTGAGATAACCTGATAGTCAAACAGCTTGTCGGTTCTTCCCTTCTCTCGGGTGCCTGTCTGATGTCCAGTAAAATATCCACAGAGCTTTGATTTTGCTTATTCTAAGAAGTAACTTTCAGAGAATTGCTCTGAGTGCAATGGGATGGCAGTTTATGCAACTAACCGGGAAAGACCAGTCTGTGAGCACTTTGGGGCAGTGACCTCACCCCATTTGCTGTAAAACTGAGGGCAGTTAATTTTTGAATAGATCCCTGGAACTGGCTGTGTTGCTCTGAGTAACATCGCTCAACTGTGTTCCACTTTTACCAGTTCTGTCTGTTAAATGGTGTTTCGGGTGTTTGAATTGTTTTTTAAATGGTCTCTGCTATTATATCAAAAGATGTATATTTACTTAATGGACACTACTGTACTCCTTGTCCCAAACCAGTTGCTGGCTAAAACTGAGAGTGTTAAGTGGGACAGTGTTATTTTTTTTTTGTTTGGTTTTTTGGTTGTTTTTTGTTTGGTTGGTTTTTTTGTTCTTTCACTTGTTTGGGTTGTTGTTGTTGTTTGGGTTTATTGGTTTTTTAATTATTACTATTTTTAAATGTTTTTTCTTGACAAACTAGAAACTCTCTGACTTCATGCAGATTATTTAAAATCAGATTTCTCAGAAGGTCTTTACACTGCAAGTTGTAAATACAATGCTGAACACTGAAGTGTCTGGAAATCTCATCACTTTCACTAATGTGCTTAATAAGAGTTGAAATCTTAAAAAAATAAAATATCCCCCCCACCAGCATCAAAATTTCTATGTCAAACGTCATCAAAACTCTGTCCCTGTGCCTCTAAAAGCTTTTCTTCTTCGGAATCTAGAGTGCTTTTAGATTTATAAAGATAGTGAAAATAAGCCCAAATATATGGATTTAACTGTGTTTGCCATCATAGATATGCTGTTTATTTAAATTTTGTGTTGCTACACATTGGATACTTTGGCTGAAAGTGGATGACTTTTCAACTGAACTTTTTTAATATTTCATTTTAATTTTTTAAATCTTATTTCTTTTCAGCAAAGAGACCAGGTAAATGAGGTGTTAAAGAGAAGCTGTGAAACTTAGAGTAATGGAAGTTTCTGCTCTCAAATTTATCTTAGCATTGTTTTCAGTGTTCTGTGAACTAGGTTATTTTATCCTATCTACACCGTTGCCTTTTAAATGAACTGGGTGTAGGGGGAACAGCGAGATGGAGGAAGAAAAGGGCAAGAGTTTTTCTACTTCAGAGAATATCTATTTTCACTCTTGTCTTATTGTATTTCAGGTATACAAATGCTCTCAGTCCAGCCAGACACCAAGCCGAAAGGTTGTGCTGGCTGCAACCGTAAGATTAAAGACCGATATCTTCTAAAGGCCCTGGACAAATATTGGCATGAGGACTGCCTGAAATGTGCCTGCTGTGACTGTCGCCTGGGGGAGGTGGGCTCTACCTTGTACACCAAAGCCAACCTTATCCTTTGTCGCAGAGACTATCTGAGGTAGGTCACGTCCTTCTTCCATTCACCGGCAAACTTGGGAAATCTGTTTGGTCCTTCCTGCGTAGCTGCTGTCGCATAAGCAGAGCTCGAGGGCTGAGAGGCTTGAGTGTGTGTGGAGGGTGAGGAAACAAATACTGAAATATGGAGACAAAACTAAAATCTGAATCAGAAAGCACATGTAACTAGGTTGTGCCAGTGGCTGCCGGGTTTCTGATGCCAATGCTGCTGTCCTGCGCTCTCATGCAGAAGAGAGTAAATCCCTCCATGATTCCCCCAGCACTGCGCTCCTGGGGAGACGGTGGTCTCTTCCTCCTCCTAGCAGCATGGTGGTGGCCAGGTATGTCGGACTGAAACCACATGTGTGGTTTTCACCCAGCTTCAGTGCAGAGTTTGAACTCTGTCAGTGAGGAGTGTTTCACCCATCTTCGCTTTGTTTGCAGAGGTTTTTAATTTGTGGCTCTCCAACTTTTATGAATGTTGCCATTCAGCTGTTAGCAGCTGGACCAAGATGACCAACTATCTCCCTCATGCTCAAAAATCATGTGTCTAGTAAGCTCCAATCCACTCTGCTCATTTAACTTGGTGTCCTGAGTGGGATGCTGGCTAACCTGTTGCCACTTGTCCCCTGATTTTCTGTCATCGTGTTTGCTTGTGGACCTACATCCTCCAAAGTATTTGAGGAATAACTCGTAGCAAAGTACAGATGAGCAGCACTAGGTTAGTTCATCTGCAGATCATAT
Organism: Empidonax traillii; assembly: GCF_003031625.1. Lineage (NCBI taxonomy): Eukaryota > Metazoa > Chordata > Aves > Passeriformes > Tyrannidae > Empidonax > Empidonax traillii. The sequence continues at coordinate 368,192 of NW_020955498.1, forward strand.
GTCAATAAATAGGGCTACTTTGCAGGAGCCAAGTTTAATCAGCAAGTTTAGTCTCCCTGGGCTCTTAATAGTAAATAGAGAGAAAAGGCTCCTCTGGGGTGATTCTGAGCACCTATTTCCCATAGTAGTACCTTTCCTCCGTTCCCTGTAGAGGGGGACTAATGAGACTAGCTGCTCCAGGCTAAGGTGATCTTCTGGGAATATTTCCCCTGCCCCTTTAGAGAAACCTTTTCCCTTTAAAGGGACATTGAAGTCAGTAATACATTGGGGGAAAATTAAAATTCTTTTTGAACGTGTTAACTTACATGTTCAGCTTAAGCACAGGTATCAAATAGGAGGTTCCCACACACTGATCAGTTCCAAAATTGTCCAGCATGGGTAGGTTGGTACTCTGGCTGTCCACGTAACAATCTCTTTTTTTCTAGAGTGGAACAAAAACCTTTGCAAACGTGCTGTGTGTTTGTTGAGCTGGGGCTGCAAGGCAGATCAGCTTCTTTAGACGTGGGCTTAGACTGCTTAGTGGTAAAAGTACTCTGCTACCTCTTAAAGCTCTGAACTGAACCTACAAAAGAGTGCTGGGAATTTAGCGTAGAGTGTGCACCTTAAAGCCATTGTATTAAAGCTGCCAAAGTCGTAGGTAATAAACCCCCACTTTTAAAAACTGTTGGATCAGAAGGGAATTGTTATGGGTGAACCTGGGTCCCTTGTGATCTTAAAGTGAATGTGTATAGAGAAGGGTTTGAACAGCTTTCTGGGGCAGGGGGGAAGTAGCATCCCAATTTTTAAAACTCATTTTAAGAATCCTTATACAACAAATGCCTGCAGGAGTAAGAAAACTCTGCTCTGGCTGTTTGATCTGAGTTCCAAATTTACTGGAGACTTTGAACTTACTGAATCTCCCAAGTGCTAGTGCAGCTGATCCAATGTTTTAAAATCAAATGTTTAAAATCAAAACCAAAAGTTATCTAGTAGCAGAGGTACGAGCAAAGCATTTCCCCAACACAGATGCACGTACACACACTGTTGGTCTCTGGTCTTTGAAGATTTAACAGGAGTAAATATTTTGCTAATAGATTGTTAAAATCCATACTAAGCAATTCAGGGAAAGGAGACTGTATTTTTTTATCTGTCATGACCACATTCCAGATTGGTGTTTCAGTCATTTCTTCATAAACACCTTTTACTTTTGTATCAGTGAAACCAGGATACACGAGAAATTCTGTAATCAGTTTTAAGATGTTTCTGGGTTTTGTCTCTTGATTTATCAAGTCTTAATGAAGCTATTTTGTCACTAGTTGTTTGTATTTTTTCCTTTAGTCATACTTTTGAATGCATTGATTTAAACTCAGTATTTACACTAAACTTCAAACTGATGCAGTTAAGGTAATTGCAGATAGTCATTTGCCTCATTGCATCTTACCTACTTAGTTATACAGTGAACCCATAAAAGTGATCTTTTTAATGCTAACATAGAAACTAGTTAAATATTCTCTAGCTGTGTAGTCGAATAAGCTTTCTTATTTAGCAACACATTTGGTATAAATTTAAGGCACAAATTGCATTGTACTAATGATCAGGTTAGGGTATGATTATGGTTTCATACTGTCCTCTTATTTTTTTGGTTTTATCTTTTTAACCATAAAGGGAATCTTCGCTACGTATAAAAGAGTTCTGGCTTCCTATTAATTTATGTGGTGCCCTCTAGAGGATATGGGGCTTGAACAATACTATAAAGAGTAAAATTGCTTATTAACTTGTCTCTCAGTGTTCATTATGCCTTTCAATAAGAGAACCATTCTACAGATGCTACAAACAATAATGTAGCCAGTTTGGGCGCTTTAGCATTCATATTTAAATTCATAAACTGTCTGATTGTGTCTTTGCCTGCTTGCAAAAATACTTCCAATATCTTTCATTTAGAGATGCCTGCCAAAAAAACCAAACCCTCCCTCAGCCCTGATGCACGCATTTGTGCTGCAGTTGAGCCCTGAGGTACCCACTTTGAGCTTCTTATAAATATTCTGTATCTTCAGAACTTCACAACTCGCTTTGCTTAACTCTGTCCTTTGGTAAAATTAGTTAATTATACTATATTAAAACCTTTTTCTCTGGATTGGGAGGGATTGAGGGAATGGAAGGAATCTTTAATGAGGTAACGAGCGTGGAAGATGCTTTGGGTGTGTAAGGCTTTACCCTGGAATCTGTTTCATGTAAGGCACTCCAGTGGTTTCAGTGGTGGCGTACGACGCCAAGGGTATTAGGGTGGCCGCAGCAGAAATGAACTCCATTTTGTTAACGAGGATGAGAACTGACTTGAGTAAAGAAAGGGCTCAATGTTAGAAATAACACACTCAGTGAAAATGATATGCAGAGTATAATTCCCCTGCAGGCTTCTGTCTTCTGCTTATACACTCTTGGGTTAGAAAGTGAAGACTTAATTTAAGGAACTTGGGTTTACACCAATATTTCAAGTCCATTTACAGTAAGTGAAATATGCAAGAACTTTTTTTTTCTCCTTTTTCCCTCCAGAGCTGTATGGTGACATCTTAATGTATCAGCCTATCCTGCTCAGTCCTCTCTTCTGACTGGCAGCGTGTCCATTTACAAGCACAATATTCCCTTTGAAATCTGTCATTACTGCCATTAATGACCAGTCATTATGTTAACAGCCCTTGGGCTGTTAACATGTCAAACTGGTTGTTAACTGGAATGTTATTACTTATTTAAACCGCAGGTATGAGTTGTGTGAAATGTGCTTTGGTTGCGCATTCTGGGGCTGCTTCTGCTCAAAACAATAGGGAAACAGTGGAGCGTTTGCCTTTGGGGCGCCAAGGGATTTGCTTTCTGTTCCATCTGCTCATTTGATTTCTGCATATTTGTGAGGTCCTCCTACCCCTGGGCAGCCTCCTAATTTCAGGTGCAACTGCGTGCAGTCCTGCCTCAGCCTTGCCCACACATGGGCGGCCGCGGATGTCTCCAGATGCACGGCAATGCCTGCTGCACATTTGAGATTAATATCTGGCCCCTGGAAGTGTGAAATGAAAGACCGACAATTACACGTAACTCAGTTGTATTAAATAATGAGCTTCCTCGGATGCAGCAAAAATATGAAAGTACAGCTGTGCTAAGCTAGTTGCAATGTAGGTCAATCACCCTTTTCACTTAGGTTTTTAACTACGCAAACCCCGCTGAGCGACCAATGACTACAAAGTGCTGTTTCATTCCTATTTAATTTTGGCAGCATTTTACTGAAGAGCAGGCATTCATGCAGCTAAATTATCTTCGCCGTTTCTGGTTTTAACTCCAGCTCCATGACACTAAATGTTGGAGTGCATATCTCTTAGTAAACACAAAGAATATGGCTTCTGATTTATTTTTTTTTTTCCAAATCCATCTCTTAACATGGAAATTGAATTAGAACTTTTATTACTTTTTGCATAATTTCCCTAGCCAGGCAAGAAAGATCATAGGAAAAGGATTAACAAAACTAATATATTGGGGTGGAATTTTTGCCTTTAAACACATATATACCCTTATGGGGAGGATGATGACACAAAAAGTTGCCCCCCTACCCCCCAACCTTGGTATTGATTTTGTTTGTAAATATACTGCAGTCTTTAAAGGTACAGATGAATAACTATGAAAATGAGGAGATTAGTATTCCTGAAAAAAGGGATAGATCATGCTGGTGTTTGTTTTATCTCTTTCCCACTTACTGATGGGGTTGCTTGAAAGATATGAGAAAAGCCAAGTTTTTAAAACTGGATATTGAATGAGATTTTGTAAATGATAAGACGTGACTACAGGAAGTTAAGTGTTCGGCCATAAGCATTACAAAGATGCTGTCTCTGTAAAATATTTAGTTTCTAAAAGGCTAAACTGAAAAGAGTAGAGTTTAGGACACAGCTTTTTCCTGTACAACTGCTTGCTCTCTAGAGGCAATTATTATTTAAAAAAATTATTGTGTAGGAGTACTTGGAGAGACTTAAAATGCCTTGTGGCCTGGTGCCGATTAGCAGATCCCATTCCTCTCTCACATCACGGAAAGTATAGCAAACACCTCAGATATCGGCTTTATTAAATGTACCTATAAATACTCTATATGGGTATTTTCATAGGTAGTGGGTTACAAAGTGTTTTCAAAATGCCACTTCAGCATGCTTCTTCCCCAGCTTGATTAAATAAGGGTAGACCTTTAAAGATTTAAGCCCTCAAAATTTTCAGGAATATTGAGGTATTTATGGAAATGGGGCTTGAGAGCTCCACTTTCTTCACTAAAGCTTTTTAGAACTGAACCCCTATTTCTACACTAATATCCTTGTTGCAATGCATTGAAGTATTCAAGGGACTCCTAATTTGCAGGAATATGCCCTACAAATATTTTAAAATATTAAAAAAAAATTAAAAAAGGTGGGTGTAGGGATTTATTTGTTCTAATTTGGCTATGTGCAATGAATGTTCTTCTAAATTTACAGAAATAGTATCATTTAGTATGTCTTGGGGGGAAAAAAAAAAGAGGCAAGAATACTCTCTTCCACTAATTGTCAAAGGTTTTCAAAACCTCCAAACACTGTAACAGCTGTTGAAAGGATGAGGAGAGAGCGATGCACGTACACACAATTAATCCACCCAACTTGCGAAGGGTAATGCTTTTGATTTAGTTCCACTCTGGCTAGTTTAGCTTGTTCTTATTTTAGTTTATCTGTGATAGCTTTTAATAAGAAACATTCAATTAAGCTGTTAAAATTGGTGTTTAAGTCATGTTGAAATGCTGTGAAATGTGTGTACTCAAGTTTGACGCTCTTCAGTAGTTCCATGTGCTTCCCTGTATCTGCTGGTATTTTTCTTCAGAGCTGCCAAATTTTTAATAATTGTGTTATTTTTAGTGGCTTAAAATACACAGTTTAATTTCCAAGAATGTGAATCTTCCCTCTTATAAGGCTTCTTGAAAACTAGACGCTTCTCGTGTGTTGTCAAAATACCTCATTAATCCCCTGGAAACATTCAAAGAATTTCAGGAGACTTTTCAGATGAAAGTACAGTGCCTCTTAAAGCCTGTCCTACAGCTCTTCATGACAGTACTACAGTGTGGTGTATTTTGATGGAAAATTATTTTACTACAAAGGTTTTGCCAATACATAGCAGCTCAATAAAGCTTAATAAGAGCGGTGATTTTGGGGAGCCTGAGTAATTCTGCAGTGCCAGAGGATGGGATAACATTCTTGGTGAAAGAACAGCAATTCTATAGGTCTGCTTAGTATTTTGTGTAATCTCTTTTAAAAGAAATGCAACTTTGCTGTTTCCTTCATTGCTAATTTTTTTTCTCAGAAGTGATTTTGTGACCGGTGTTTTTATGAAATATTTTTAAAACAATACCTGTATTAAAGTTATTTGCTTTCGGAATAAATATTATCAACTACATTTTGACATGTGATTTGACATCCAAGGTTTAATTGGATACTTTCAGCATTTTTGACCAGAAGCATATGTGAAACAAAGCATCCATGTATAATGTAGTAGAAGAGTATTTGGTACTAATTACCTAACACGGAGATGCTTTCAAAAGTTCTGATTTCTGCTACATATTTGTTTTGGGGGGTTTGTTTGTTTGTGTTTTTCAAGTTTAATTTGTTTGAAACTTCAATAATTTGGGGGGATATTTTACCTAAAACTGAAAAATAACTCCCAAGTCTCTACTATGTAATTAAAAGAAAAGGTCTGCTACTGAATTTTGTTACTTGATATTTGCTTCAAATCTTCCGGAAAGCATATATCATTCCTTCTTAATCTGAATGTTTGAATAACGTGTAATAATCAAAATGGATAACATTGTTACAAGCTTTTTCTGCCCTCCTGGCTTCAGAAATTGTTTTCCCTTTTGATTTCTCACTGAAGTTCAACATACTGATGGTGGATTTTGAAATCAAAATATGCAGTATGGAATACTCATATGTTCTCTAAATGAAATTGGTCTTAACAATCACCATCTTTAAGAATCCATATTTTGGGAATACCTTACTAAATACATTGTTTTTTTGATGGATAACTTCCCAGTGGATTTCTTAGTATGATAATAGTTGACTTTTTAAATAAACCTAAATAATAGTTACGTGCCTTTTTTTTTTTTTTTCCTGGTCAAAATATGCTTGAACTTTCTAAGTTTTTTGGACGTAAATATCTGAAGCAATGAGTCTACTGTCACAAAAAGCTTTACATGTTTTACACCTCCTTCTCTGTAATGTAATTCTGGTACTGTTTCTTTACACCTTCCTGAGGCTGCTTCTTGCCTATCCTGAATCAACTGCCCTTTCAACACTTGAGTCTCTTTGTGTCTGATTGGTACTTTTAAAAATGGCTTTGGATATCAGTAGTTTCATAATTTTAAGAGTAAAAAGGCTGTTTAAGTCATCTCTAGAATTGTGCAGCTTTTTTATCTGTATGTGCGAATCTATCAAATTATCATTTTATACATAAATTACTCAAACAGCAGAAGAAGTAGTTCAGCCCAATTTGTTCTTTAGCAAGCCACATATCAAAATGAAACAATATATACCTCACGAGCTTTCCATGATATGTCCTGCAATCTGCTTGGTTTGATACTTACACATATATTAATGTAGAAATCATGGTGGGATCCAGGTACTTGCAAGACGATTGTGGTCCCCTAAAACCAGTTAAGACTGACTTTAAGTGAATCCTAACAATTCAGCATCTTGACAGCCCCATGGCAATTGTCAGGGTTAAGTTGCAGCCTTAATTTAAGTATGTGCTAAAATGTCGTGCTGGAGTGCCAGCACAGCCAATTCACAATCCAGTCCCTCTTCCCACTTGACATCAGAACTGCAGCTACCAGCAACTGGAGAGCATTTAGCACCTATTTTTCAAAGAGCTCACCGATCCCAATTATTAACTGCAAAATATTTTCCTTTCGGATTAGAGTGAACCCTGTTTATCTATTTTATAACAAAACACAGCGCAGGGAAACTTTTCCCAAGCAGAAAAAGACTACTTTTTATAGAGAGTAGAGCGCGTTCAGCTCTGGAATGATGTTCCTTGGGAAATCCTCCTGCAGGTTTTGAGTGAGGTGGCATTCTGCAGTCGTGGAATTTAAGCTTTCATCTTTTCTTTTGCAAAAATATCCACTGTTGGCACATAGCAGACGAAAACGATACTTGCTCAACATGCAAAGATAAAATCATTTTAGGGGCACGGGGAAGAGCAGAGAACATCAGGGATTTTAGTCTAGCTTTTCTGCATTTTGGGTTGGTGAAAGTGAGTGAGAATAAGTCAAATTATACATTTGGATATACTGTAAGTGATGGTATATTGGACTAATTAAGAAGACACTATACTACACCAGGTAGCAAATGTCCCCTTATAGTGTTCAAAATGCTTGAGAATCCAACCTGATTTTTGCTCATGACAAGCTTCCAAGCCATAAATATACATATTTAGTATGCATATACAGTCTCTCAGGTTTAACTTAGTGGATACTATTTATCATATTGTAGCCCCGCATTGAACAGCAATATTTTTCCACAACGGGACAAAATAAATGTTATTTTTAGGTCATAATATTATTTCTTTGCAAATACTTTTTAGAGAAATATGTATTAGAGAAAATTCAGAGAGTAAATACAGATTTAATAACTAATCCCTTCTGGAAATGCATCCACTCTAAGAAACAGAGTAATTCATTACTGTTGATCAACTTCTAAGAATAGTTTTAGTAACAATTACTGAATTTGGTTTTGATTTTTAGGTAAATGTTAAGGATTTCTAGGTAGTGATAGTTTAAGTGAGTGACAGGCTGTAGATTAGGGATGGTAATAACAATTACAATCATTGTGAATTATTGTCCTATTACTCATCTTTTGTCACTGTGGTTGCTTCTACATTAATCTCAGTTTTTTTCTGAAGTCCTGGAGTCAGGACTGTTTAGAGCTACTACTCTTTCTCTTGAACTTCTACCTTAAAAATGAGTTTGGTTTTTTTCTTGTTTAAGACAACAGAAAATTTAAAATCTCATTTTCTCATAAAGAAACAAACTTTATTTCTCCCTTTCTAATTTCTGCTAAGCAAATTTTACACAGAATTTGGAAGTTTCTAGGATTTGAGATTTGGATTTATAAAAAAATCCCCAAAACTTCTCAAAAATATCTTTATAAGCCTAATGTGTCTGTCTGTCTTATAAAAAGTGTCAAAGAAGGGGGAGGGCAGTCTCAATAACAGACTGCTCTGCACTAGTTTATGCTGGCTTCCTTATTTAATCTGTAATCTGATACATTTAAGAACACTTTATACCAAAATAACAATAAATCTGATCCTACAAATGCGTACTACATGCTTGACTTGATGTACCCTGAATAATCCTATTGAAAGGTATAGGGCCTATTAATTTAGAAACATGCCTTAGTGAAGCCAAATATTTAAAATTGTAATGGCTTTGCCAGCAAACCCATTTTGAATTGCTGTGTCCTTTTTTTGTGTGTGTGTGCTCTGTGCTGCGCAGTGATTACCACAACCTACAGCATGACATCCCTCCCTGGCCCCCAGGTCCAGGAAAAGCTCAAAGCCTCAGCTCTGCTCCTGGCCAAGCACCTTGCTGCCGTGTCTACGATGTCAATCAAAGTTTTGACACCTGTAACAACCTTGCCCTGTTTCTCTCTGACAGAAAGGATGGTTATTTGTATGCTAATCCTACATACCACTACCCCAAATCAAACTGCTGGTGGATGATTTAAGGGTCTAAGTCTAGGCTCGTCTCTACAACCCACTTTGCAGCTCACGGGCTCTGCTCTCCACAGTTCTCCCGGGAGACAGCAGCAGGAAGTGGGACAAAACTTTATTTAAAAGCCCTGAGATTTTGTGTTGATGTTGGTGAATCTTGGGTTCTCAGTTCCCTTTCTCTTCATGCTCCAAAATTGGGCTAATGAACCTGTCCTGTGCACTTAGCAGCTTCGGGCTTCTAGAAGGATGTGTTCATTTTTATTAAGGTACTGCATTCATGCATTTTTATGCTCCATATAGTAATAAAAAAAATAAAAATTAAAAATCGGTATGACATTGAATGCTTATAACAGGGGGCTCTAAAAAGTAAATTAAAATTTATTCTTTCTGCTCATAGTTTCACTTACTTAAACAATCTTAAAACCTAGAGGAAGTGCTGCACACACTGCAGCAAATGTGCTGGTTTTAATGAGCCTGGCTGTGCTCTGAAGTTAGCCAAGAGCACTTCCCCCAGCTCCTCCTTACCCAATTCAGTCATAATGCAGAGTGAATCGCTGGGAAGAGAGTCAGTGAGCAAAACTAAGAGGAAAGACTTCTTCATGAGCACACATCCAACTATGGGTGTCTTCTGTGCTCTTCTGAGGTCTTTCATTATGATCCCTGATGTGTCCCAGTCAGGGTGTTTCTGTCTCCAGGTGCAGCACAGCCCGAGCATTTTCCTGTAATCCTCATAACAGCATCTTACCTACTCTCCCTATTCCTTGTAGGTTCTCATCTGATAATTATAGGTAAAATATACTTATATGTTTTATAGAACACCAGAAATGTGTAGGGTAGGTGGCAGAACTCATTGCAAGCTCTAACAATTAAGCCGTGGAATAATCTGAAGGTGAGCACAAGAAGCATAACTTCTCCTTGCTATGGTAAGCAAGAGATTGCTTTCATCCACTTCTATTCCCTCCTGATACAAATATACCTCTTCTGCTACAAGATCCCAGAGGTTTACTCTGAATAAAAGCTAGTATATATTTGCAAAATTTACTGTAATTTGTCAGATTATCAGTCATGATAGGAATGTACTGTGTCTGAACAAATAACTCTGAAACCATCTATCTGGAGTAATCTTATTATTAATCATGTAGTCTTATAAATTTACAAACTTATATCACATGACAGATAATTTTATTCATGACATGTTAAAAAAGTAGTTTTTATCTATTTTATATATGTGCATGTATAAATACATGTGTAAGGTTATTTTAGCACACATACAATCACTCTACAATTTTCTTGGCTGTTGCTTTCATTTTAATGACCATAAATCCTTTTTCTTCTCAAACCCAGCTCTTTCTCCTCACAAGCTGATCCTTCTGGTTTTAAGGTGTGCTTTTTGAAAAAGTTCTTGTCACCAACTCCTACGTGCCTCCTGTTTGGCTTATTTGTGCAATACTGTCAATATTATATAACTATTATAGTGTTGCTTTTAGCGGAGTATCAAAGAGCTGGTATAGGGACAAATATTTCTTTTCCACCATCCCCACCCCAAAAAGACAAAAAAAAAAAGACAAAAAAAAAGACAAAAAAAGGGAAGGAAATTGATTTTTTAAAAATTATTTCAAGTATGTTTAGTTTCCCAGAGAAATCTTGCCTGAGTGGACAGATGTGATTTTTGTCACCATAAGCCTGGAAACCACTATCCCTGCAAGGCACTCGAGAACTAACCATATTAGCTCCCAGACTCTGAAGAACTGATTCATGCATGCTATTAAGCATTGATTCTTTGAGTCTTTAAGCTCTAGCCGATCTTCTGTGAAACTAAATCTAACCTGATGTGTTTGTCTGTTGAGAAAAGGCGTTGAAGAGCACACTGCCATAGCCCATGCTTCTAGCAATGCTTTGCTTTCCAGACTAGGTGGTGGCATCCAGAGATGGCATCTTCCTGAGAGGAGGAATAGACCAGATATTACCAGTGTATTTGCTGTCTACTTCTTGGTTTGATACAGGAAAAAAAAAACCCAAATAAACAAATCCAAACGAAAAAATAATCCAGTGTAGAAGAGTTCCTGCTAATTCAGCCTCGCCCCACTCTTGCTTGTTGAAGGCACGACTGCTGACGGAGGGAGGATGCACTGCTAAGTTCTTGTGCCTGCTCCTGCTCCAGTGGCACGTGGCTGGTGATCACTCCAGTCCTTTTTTTCTGCTGTGTATGAGGGGCAGAAGTAGGTATGGCTCTAGTTTTTATACGAAGAAGTTAGAGTAGAAAAAGGGTTAACAGTTGCACCCTTTTCTCTGCTTTCCCTGAAATTTCAGAATGCTGAAAGATGACAGATACGTGATGCTGATGTAGGTGACTGTCCTTCCTGATCAGCAGTATTTGGGAGGAAAAATTATTAAATTGCAAATCTGAGAAAACTTGTCAAGACAAGACAACATCGGTTGCCTTTAGATTGGACCCCTGCTTTCTGTTCCTAAAACTAGATGCAGTCACCAAGACATCTGCATCTGGACAGATCACTCTTCCATAGATTTGTGGTCTTGCTGTCAGTTTTCCATCCTCCCTCTGCTCAAAATGATCACCAGCAAACTGGGCAACTCCCCACTCTTTAGCAATCGGGAAAGAGTGACAGTTTGTTTGCTCCAAACTGCAAGATTAATTCTGGAGATCTGTCATTTTGCATGTAGAGCAGGAGGAAAGGGTGGGAGGGGGCTCTGTGTGTGTGTGAACAGAGGCTGCCCTTTTCATGCAGGAGTTTTGATAAATCCCTATTGAGCGCAACCCAACATTCCTCTGTGTTCTGCATCACTGTTACCATAACCAACCAACAAACAAACAAACAAAAAACAACAACAAAAAAAAAAACCCTGCAAAAATACAACCAACCCACAACCCCCTCTGACCCAAGCCAAAAGTGACAAGAGAAAGGTCCTATCTCATTGTACTGCCTCCACATGCAGCAAGTCAGAAGACAGGCTAAATTATGGCAGCAGACATTTAGCTCTGCCAGATTTAAAGGATGGGCTGGGAAAAAAAGTTCCAGTAAAGGGGCAAGAAAGAATAAAGGCTTGAAGTCAAAGCATGTTGCTGTATTTGACCCAGCATAAATGGTGTCTAGTCAAACACATGATATTTATGTCAAATGTTTCTTCTCATGGTCCTAACTACATTGAGCATGCTGTGGTTGCTTCTTTAATGCAATCTCCAAAGGTCAATCAAGTTATAGAGTCAGGCTGATGAGATTAGATATTACTTTAAAGAATGACCAAAAAGCTGTGTTTGGAGAAAGACCTGAACATGACTCCAATATAATTCTGTCTGGTTTGCTCCAGGTCCCTGTATCTTTTCCTGGAAATGCTGTGTAAACTAAACCCGTCCACTTCAGCTCAAAGTGTGCTTTCCCATTCTCTGGTGATAGCTGAGGTATCTACATGTTCTTGGGGAGAGATGAGGGAGTCTTCTGGGCACAGGACAAAAATAAAATGACACGTTCAAGTGCTTTTTTAATGCTCCAGGGATATTTTACTATCTGAATTGTGTGCAGTGAGTAGGGATTTTTCATTTCATACATCATTCACGACTTGCTGCAGTGATTCCAAAAAGTCCCACAAGCCCGAGTCGCGGCTTGCACCAGAGCACAGGATTTTTAATTTGTGAGTTTTAACAATGGATGCTAGTGCATTATTGAGGCTTCACCCAAAATTTGTGGTGAGGATGTACAAGTAAAGAAGCCATGTCTGGGAACACTGGAGGATAGACTGTAATGACTATGGCAACATCCAGCCTGTTATTTCCTTCCTCTCCTTGTTTTCCCATTGCTATCAGCTTGATGAACAAGGAAGGTGAGCAGGTTCCCAATTTTGTCTTTAGTCTACACATGAAAGTCCTGTGGCAGCACTAGCTGAGGATTTTGTTTTACATTGGGCTATTGCACTGATACAGAGTAGTAAGAAGCATGTGAAGTTTTCCTCTGGTTTTACCCCTGCATGTATTTATTTAGGATTAGTCAACACCTTTTCCAGCAGTTGCAAAGTATCTGGGATGATATATTAAAGATGAGGTGGTTTAAATCTAGTTTTATGAGTATTTCTCATCTTCTTTAGAAGCTTTGCAGCAAATGTATGAATATTTAATTGCTGTAGTAAAAAACAGTGGGTGGGGCGAAAACCTCATCTAGCAATGTCACCTATGAATGCTGAAGTTAGACTGTCCTTCTGTGTCTGTCAGTGGAGTCAGAGTGAATGGATACACCAGACTCTGCCAGATGGGTAAGCATCTTGTTACAGAGCAGTTATCGGACCTGCGCCCACCACGGGCTTTCTGGCTTTCTCTGAGTCTTAAGAAATCAAGCAACCTAATTACCTGGCAGTCCTTATGGATCAGTCTTAAAGACAGAGTTGTCACCGATGCTTCAACATCGCATTTGTAGAAGTGAAGAAATGCAAATTGGTCAGATTATTTTTTTTTT
>NW_020955498.1:382070-402070 GCF_003031625.1 Empidonax traillii
TTTTTCTTTTTTTTTTCTTTTTTGTATGTGCACAGAGCAGAGGAGCTGAACACTCCCCCTCACAGTGTGAGGAGGTGGGAGAAGTCAGGCTACAGAGCTGACACGTGATGGTTGGATCGGCAAAGAAAGGAAGACTCTGGGCAGTAATCTCTGAGCAATGCTGGCTGATGTGACAACACATTAGATTCTCCCTAAGCCTTTGTGGTGCTTTTTTCTGATGGTCTCTTGTAGCCCTATACCAATTTATGTTTTCCAGTTTTATGGCTCCTTTCTGTCTGGATGAGGGAAGCCCTGGTGGGAACCTCCACAGGCAGGTCCTACTGGAGAGCTGACAGATTATTCAGGAAAGAGTTAAAAGTGTTGAGGAATACATTTGGTGCAGGTATTTCAGGGTGCAGGTGCAGTACAAGCTGCAGGTTGAGCTCTGGGTGGTGGGAAATGGCTGTAGCTGCTGCAGCCCCAGGCAAGAGGCTGTGAACTGGCAGAGGCCCTTTGCACAAGGGCACAGGGACCTGTGGCCCATCCAGGTGACATTTATGGACACAGAAGACCCAAGACTATCACACATATGGACTGTGAGGGAGAATAAAAGCCCAGGGGTTCCTTAGCTTAGGGTCCCTCCTCAGAAGCACCAGCTAGAGCTGTTTCCATGTTACTGCACTGTGAAAAAATTGCTTTAAGGATCCAGAGGTCTGAGACTCTCTTATGGGAAACCTGGGGTCGAGCTGGTGAGGAAATCTGGTCTGAATGTGTGAGTAGGGTGTGCAGGGGGTCAAACAGGACCTGTCAGCCACCGGAGCCACCCACTATGAAGGGGCTTTGGTCCCAGCTCGGGTGGTTGGGAGTGTGACTGCTGGAGTGGCTCGTGGGTACTTGGAAGGAGAAGTTTCCTTAACAAAAGGCCAGCAGTTGTGATACTGCTCCATGCCAAAATTTCAACCTAAGATTCTTGAAGTTATTTTTGTACACTTACAGCCCCACACTGCCAAAGGAGCTCAGCATAATGCTGACAGGTCTATCCAGAACATCTGCTGTGAACCCTCCTTCAGTTCTGCCAAAGCAGAGTTTATCGGATGGGCCCTTGGGAGGCAGCTTGTGGTTGTGTTCCCCCATTCTTATGGCAATTTCTCCTCAGTTGGATGCAGGGCCTGCAGAGTCCATTTATCCTGTTCCAGCCCTTCATCTGGCACTCAGCACCTACAGGAGGGCAGGAATTTGAAAACAGGCTTTGTTATGACAGAGATCTACAGATCTTGTAGCAGATGTTGCTGGTGAGAAGCAATTTTGTTCCAGCCAAACCTTCTTCAGCTCAGCTGAGAAGATGCATAGAGAATCTCATAAGGCTACAGGCTTTGGCAAGGAAACGCAGCATTTACCAGTGCCAGCTACTCTCTATATTTCTTTTTGAAGGCTATGTAGAGCAAATGATCTCTTCTCTGTCTCCGTGAAACAGCTGTAAATTTCTCTTCTTTTAAAACCCCCACCCATTAAACAACCCTGACAACAGCCAACAGTTATCAGATGCAAAATGAACTGTGTGCCTGGGATAAAGAGTTTTGTATCTGCCTCTCCTTGATCAATCCACTGGACGTTTTGTATGCCAGCACTTTAATTTAAAATATTTGCAGGAAGTAGAAATCTCTGGTAATTTCCATAAAAACCTTTTAAGAATTCTTGCCATCTTTTAAAAGGACCTTTGATTCCTCTTTTTCCTCTGTCCCTCCCCAGCTTCATACATTGTTTACTCTATTCTTATCCTCTGTATATAGACTGCTGCTTTACTGTGTGCTGCAGACCTCTCTGCTTTGGGCCCACAAGATCTTTCTGAGATGTTTTCAGCTTACTTTAATCAGTGCTTGTGATAATCCTTTTCCAATAATTCTCTGGAGCTAAAAAAACCTTACCTCATTTTGAGGGAGGAAGTTTTGCCTCCTATTTGGACCTGGGACTGCATGATTTTTTGCCAAGGTGTCTGTTCTCTTGAGGCTGAGAAAATGTCCTGTTTTGATTTTTATAGTAGAGATAACTAAGATATTGTGAGTGATTTCTCTAGAACAGAAAGCTGGTTTTTTGCATAGTGAATTTACCCAAACTCTCTAAAAAATTAAATCAATCCCGCTTGTTTTCTTTTCTTACCATGATGATTCTACCCCAAATGGGGTGAAAAAGTCATATTTCTTTAAAGGATCAATTAACAAGTAAATAATGCATTGCTTTGACATACAAGTAATTTTTTATAGTTTGATTGATTTTATTCTTGTGAATAATTCTCTGTGTGTTATCCACTTATGGTGCTTGTAGTTTGGGGTGCTGGAGGAAAGTCATGTTTGAATTCAGGAAAGCAAATGAGATTTCTGAAAGTGCTCCACACTCCTGCTGATTTTTGAAATCAGAGGAGAATTGTGCCTGTGTTGAACTGTTATTAAATCCATTCCCAGGCTACATGATACACAAAAAGAGATGTTTACCCCGCTGCAGACAGCTCACATGAGGTTGTATACACTCACCCAATGTATGGCAAAAGTGTCAGAGAAGAGAGATTCTCAGGGGTGGTCCCTCCCAGCTAATAGGTACTTCATGTGCATCAGCAATAGAAAACTTGTTTTCCCAAGTAACTAGGTGTATAATAGTCTGATTAACTATTGAACTGCAGCTCTTATGTAGATATACTGAGAATTTTGGAACTGCTGCTCTTGCAGTCCTTATACTGTAAAATCACAGGGTTGGGTGCATTTCACACAGGGAAATTGCCATTTTTCTTCTCCTCTTGCCAGGATGCTATTAAGTGCAAAACATCTTTATTTTATGAAGTTTTTGTTCCTACTTGTTTTGGGGAAAGGAAGCTTGTTTTAAGGAAAAAAAATTGGTTACAAGACTGTTAGTTAAGCAGCTCAGTTAAAGGCTTGCTTTTTTTTTTTTTTTTCACTATTAAAATATCCCTTAATCCACCTTCCTGGGTTTCTGCCGCTCTTGTAATATTCAATCAAGCCCTTGTTTTGTGAGAAATGTGACAATGCATTGTTGGCACTTTACAAACCTACAGCCCTCGGCAATAGATAATGAGAGGCAGGGTTTTTTTCCCTGTGCAGGACACAATGAAATTTTAGACAGATGAATGCTAAGAGAACCCTATGTACCAAAGGCAATGTTTACTGCATGTAATACATATCATTGTTTGTCTCCTGTAGTGAAAAATACTTGTGTCACGCTGTTAAAATGTACTCCTGACAGAACAGAGCTTGCTATTATAGGGTCCATTGCTTAAAAAAATGATATACTGACAAAAATACAATTTAAGAAAATTTAACACCAAGGGTAGTCGACCATGTAGGCTACTATTAAGGGGCCAAAACTCAAGGCCATGGTTTTATTAAAAAAGAGGGATAGTTTATTTGCTAGTAGTAGGTAAAGTTTAAAAAAAAAAAAAAAAGAAGGGAGAAAAGAAAAAAATCGAACTCGCATTTCTTTGGTCTCTAGTGTGTAAAAAATTAATAAAAACAACAGTTCAATAAGATTTTATTGCAGAAATGTTTAAGTGAAACATTTTAGGAATGCTTCAGATTCTCAAACAGTTATTTACGCTGAGGAGCACTGTAGCACCACACTGCATAACAAATTGTTGCTCTTGGATGCAAGGCACGCCCAGTGCTTTTCATAAAATGAATCGTGAATCCTGGTTAATTTGAATCAGTTTGTGCCTTACTCCGTATTTTTCTTTGGTTTTAGAAGCATACTGAGATTAACAGTTTACTGATGTGAGCAACTGCTGTGTTGTATTTGACTTGCTAACCTTGTAGAGTCAAATTGTCAGATGTTGGCTTTAAGTTAACAGTGGTCAAATTATTAGTTACAAATTTGGATTTAGAACCTACTTGCTCCTTCCTATTTCTTCATTGCAAATTTCTGTTTGCTAATTCATGATGTACACAAGTCTACGGGGCACCAAGTAGCTTTTTTTTTTTTTTTTAATCTGCCTTGTGCAATTAATTAGCAAAATCAAAACTTCTGGACCTTGATGAAGAAGCTTTAACTTCTCAAACACTAACTGGGTAATACTTGTCTTGTGCAGAACATAAACAGCGTTATATTTGTATCTCGTAGATTCCATCAAGTGTACAAATGTGAGTGTCTGAGCCCTCAGAGTCTGAAAGTTCCTGATCAGGTTTGGGTTTCAGTTACTCCTGGTGATGTTGAAGTACATAAACGCTCTAGAGTAGGTATCCTGCCCGTACAAATGTGGTTTTTGAAAGAAGTGCATACAGAGCTTTCAGACTGCACAGGCAGTGCACTCTGGGGCCAGCTCCTTATTTGGAGATTTTTTGAAAATCTGGCCCAATTTTTTTAAGGTATGGCTACTTGTTTTTACACTTGCAGTAGGAAACAGAGCCTTTCGGGGGGCTGCTCCTTATTCCTGCAGAATGTCATGCTATTTCTGTATTCACCAAATGAAAATCTTCCTCAGGAATGAGAAGAATTGAAAGGCTTAAATGAAAGAGTACATGTATATTAAATCATTTTTTAAAAATGAACACTCATTCTAATTATTTTTATTTTGAATGGAAAAACATGAGGAAAATTCTCTGATATCACCCAGGAACATACTGTATTTTTCATTAACTGTGTTTGATCATGAAGTACAAGTAAATTGCAAAAAATAAATGAACATAACAATGCAGGAAGAGAGTTAACTTTTTTTCTCATCCAAGTAACAAGGTTTGATTTTATTCGTTGTTCCTCACTTATTCTTTTTCCACCATGTAACAGCCTTATTTCAGCTACTAAAAGAACATTTTATCACACTGATGGACCACAGTGCCCAAAAATAATAATTATTTAGTAATATTGAAATAATTATCTAATAATATAGTTATATTTCTGAAATTGCCAATAATATAACACTTACTGTTGGTATAAACTAATTGTTAACCCTTCCCAGCCATGAAACTGTTCCAAGCCCATATGTGCCCTTTAAAGCAAATATAGAAGTAGTCCTTTGAATATTTCTGAATGTCTGGACTATGAATCTCTGCATATATAATTGTATTAAGTGATAGCAATGGGTGGGCATCCCTCACATTTTTGTGGTTTCGAGGCCTAAATACTTGTTAAACCTTCAAACTAATAAATTATTATTGAAGAAATATTCACTTCACACAAGATTTCAACTGAGTTTGAAAGAGGTGGTGCCAAAATGAAGTTGTACTGCACACTCTAAAGCAATATTTCTCTTGCAAACAATTTGTTACAAGCACAAGTCTCAAATTAATTTTATTTTGCTGTTAATACTTTTTAAACTTTGCTTTCTTTTTACATTTCTCAAACATCAGGGCAACAGAAGTCAACAAGGACAATTTTGGTTTTGTAGTCAGTTTTACTTGCAGCTTCAGAACTCTGCAATGTGGGTATTCCGCTCTGCCTTACTCGATATTTCAATATAATTTTAAACTATAGGTTTTTTTCTTTTTTTCTGTCTCACACATTTTGCAAACAGTGAATTTTTAGGAGTTTTTAAAACTTTTATTTAAAAAAAATATATATATGTATACATTTTTGATGAATAGTCACTTTATTAAGAGTTTCCTTTCATAGTAGAGATCATTGTGAAGTACTAGTAGAAGTATAAACACAAAATACCAGTGTTTTTGGACAAAACCTTAATGAAAAAGATAAATCAGATAGAACTACTGATTTTGAACATCCTTTCTTCTAAAGTGTAGAAAGGACAGGTTTCAAGCTCAGCTGACAATACTATGGTACACTTTTGTGATGCAGATAAAACACCTAAATCACATAGAAAACAGTATGTTTTTCCATTGTTAGCCTTCTCTTTTCCCTCAGTGACCACATTCAGAATGAACTCGCTCTGGTCTGAAATCATCTTTAAATGAACAGATAAAAGGCTGAGCTGGGAAGTCCTTCTTTCTGACTTAAAATAGCTGCACCTTCCTTAAAAGCAGCAATTAGACTTTCTAGCAGTCTCACATCTGGCCAGCTGTTGAACCACCCTACCACGGGGAAAGGTTACCAGTGAATGTTGGAAAAGAGCCCATACAAGTACTGAGGGGGAAAAAAGATTATAAATGGATTCACTGTGAAATTGGACATGCACTTGGAACCAGCAGCCGAGGAGAACATGTGAACATGCATTCCTGACATATTTCAGTATCTTTAATTTCCAGACACCAAGAAGCTGCTGGGAGGGTGAAAATACAGAGTTTGGTTAAAATCCACCACGTAAGGCAGCTATAGAAATCCCCCTACAACTTACAAATTATTAAGGTGTTAGTGCACTGTGGACAGTGCTTACCATCCCAATCAACAATTTTCTGGTTTCAATTACTTTCTTATGCTTTCCCTTATTTTTTCTGATTTCACCTATGTTTGTGCAGTGCCTTGATTTCAAATCCTCAGCAATGGTGCTGTGTCTGAACAAGGGCAGGAGTGTTGCTGAGATCTGTGTGGGCCCCTCACCTTGTGTCTTTACAGGAGATGTGGCAAGGGATGGTGGTGTCTGAAGCAGTGCAGAAATTGCAAAAAGCTACACAACTGCTTCTGCCAGAAGATTTGGTAATACCAAACAAGTCACTAGAGAAAACCCATGGTTATAATTACAAGAACAGAACTAGTAGAAGATGATAACTCTTGCACAGTTCCCCCCAAAAACAATAAAATTCCCCCTATTTTAGATTTTCTAGGTTTTCTCTTTGCTGTAACGCAGATGGGATCCTCTGTGTCCCTGTGCATGGCAGGGGTTTTGGAATTATAAGGTGCCTTCCAACCCAAACCATTCTGATTCAGTGATTCTACACATACGTGTAAATAAAAAAGAGAGAAAGAGGATTATGACTATTGTTCATTCTATGCCAGTCCTGAAAATCTTCCCAGTACAAGTGAACCTACCGGGCACAATAAGAGTATTTGCTTGATTAAAAATTTATACAACTTATTGGAGAAATGCTTATGATGTAGTGATCTGATATAGCAATACAAGCTTTTTTCCCTCATAAAACAGGGAGCTCTTACTGTGAAACTATTTTATATGCCAGCTCGTACTCGTGTGGAGGTGAGATTGCTGAGGCTGGTGTGTGTTTCCACTGGTGCTGTAATTGTGGCTCACCAGGAAACGCTTCCACTGACCCCCATCAGTGTAAGAGCCCTGTACAATTCTGCGTGGTCACAAAAGGAGAGACTTGCAGAATGACTTGTGTCTGTTTGTTTAGCACTGAAGGTGAGCACTTAGAGGCTTATTACCATACCCCCCCTCTCTTCTCTTTTCCTAAGCCTGTCTAAAAGAATTAGTTCAGGGTTAGAGGCTGGGCACAAGGAGCAAGTTTTGCCTAACTTTGGCTGATGTACTCTCACTGAAGCTTAACAGTATTGCAGATGCTGGGGGGGAGAGGGGGAAATAAATGACTCCAGGAACAAATAGTGTTTGGGGGGTTTTTCTGCTTTTCAAAACAGTGGGTTTTAGATCAGCTCGTATTAAAGCAAGAAATACAAGTCTTAAACTTGATCTGTGATTCTCCTTCTTCCTTTTCTTTCTCCGATGTACGTGGAAGACAATGAATTTGACAGAAAACTCAGACACGTTCCAGTTCCTTTTCTTTGTACAATTAATTGATTATATATGAGGAATCACAAAATTTAAATCGAATTATTTTGAACACCACAATATTTTGTAAATATGGGGGGGGGGGGATGTTAATCGAGATGATCTGATAGTAGAACCTATAGTTTTCCATGCATAGGCTTAGTTCTTGGTGGAAAAAAGCCATGATTCCAAGGATAGTGTGCAATATT
This sequence comes from Empidonax traillii, assembly GCF_003031625.1. Classification (NCBI taxonomy): domain Eukaryota; kingdom Metazoa; phylum Chordata; class Aves; order Passeriformes; family Tyrannidae; genus Empidonax; species Empidonax traillii. The sequence goes on from NW_020955498.1 coordinate 389,871, forward strand.
TAATTTCAACTAATGTCTATGCCAGGAAGCATTTTAGAGGAGCTGTTTGCAAATATGCAGTGATTACAAACCAGCCATTTACACTGTTGAAACAAATACAGGTGCAAATGTGAATTTCTGTCCTGTACCTTCTGAAGTATTTATTCTTGAATTTCAGGACTGCTCATAGATGCTGTGATTATGTAAATAAAACAAAATACTACCTCATGTCATATAAAACCCTTTTTTGTTGGACAACATTTTGGAATCAAAACACGATGAAAAGAAGTATTTGTTTTGGAAATAAATAGCAAATATGGAAGACTATGGAACTGTAGAGCAACAGTCTAGAGGAAATATCTGTAACTGCAATATGCTGCACTCCAGACTATGGGGGGGGGGGTTATTTCTACATTTTATAATACATGAATTGAAATATCTTAGATAATTAAAATACCCTTTAATTAGTTTTAAGTGTAGGGGAATTTAATAGGCCTATGGGAACACTCTAAATAAAAATAAAAATGCTAAGCAAAGCCTAGTTAACAAGCAGGTTTTTTCATTAGGAAAAAGCACTTCTCCCTGCAATCAGACATTCGTTCCATTTACGCATAAGTTGTTGGGTATTTTTTCCTAGACAGAGTACTGCAGTGTGCTAACAAATGGTCCAGTCCAGGAAATGAATGTGGATATGATTCAACCCTTTGAAGCCTGCAATCTTTTCTTTGTAAAACTGAGGAATATTCAACACTACGAAAACTCGCGCGTTTAGAAATGTTGACATGCAATTTTGGCAAAATACTCCTAATAGGAATATGCTCAGTATAATAAAACAGTCTAGTATGAACAGAAACCCCATATTTGTACAAACATTTTTCATACTGGCAGATTTTTTGGTCAGCTCAGTCAGAAATAGCACCTCTTACCCCTGTGGGTTTGTTAACAGATACATGGGGTATACATGGCAGAATTTGAGGCCATTTCTGTGTCAATAATCCATCAATAATTTCAGGTCAATTTAATACTTGTAAATGAACAGTGGGAAAATCCCTTAATGGAACTTTTGGGCAGAGTTGCAGAGAAAAAAAAGTCCTTTGCTTGTATGGGGCAACAGGTAACAAAATCCCTGCTGAGCAGTGGCTTCCCACAGACAGCATTGGGCTGTACTTTATGATGTGACTGCTGGGTTAAGCTGGGCTTGTGTTTGCTATTGCACAGCTCTCTGTCTGTCCTGCTAGCCTTGGGTGTGCTTCATATCTGGTGTGTAACTGATTGTTCTGAAACATCTCCATACCATCTGATTAATACTTCTCCAACTTCAATTAAAATGTAGCATGAAGGGCTGCTTCGGCCTTATTATTTCCCCCTTTACATCCACGTCTGTAAAGAGGATAATTTTCAATTTTTTTTAATCAAAATCAACTCAAGTTGCCCTCTCATGCTAAAATGAACCACATCAAAATGAAGAGCTCGGGGCTAAGTTTCCCAAGAATCTGGACATAAGAAATCTCTGAGAATTTTGTCTGTTTGTTTCCCAAAATCCTGAGTCCAAAGTCCTAAGGACAATATATATGACAGTTTTTTATTCAAGAGATGAGAATAACTAACACTGTGCAAGGGTGAGCAGTGCTGCAGCTCAGACCTTCTCTGGTTGGTTGTGCACTGCCTGAGGTACATGTATAGCAGGTCTGGTAAGGCAGACAGCTACAACAATAAATATAAACAGGAATATTCTTTGTAATCATTCTTACTACAATCATGAGTAAGCTTTTGGTGGTGTCCTTTTTAAGGAGACCTACCTTACAGTCATTACAACCAGTAGGTGGCTATAGAAAAGGACAGACTCCTCCACTGCTTTGTCTACCATTACATCATCCTTAGTAGTGACTTTTTAAAGTCACTTCGTCAGCTACCAAGAATCACAGAGATGTAGAACTGTTTGGGTTGGAAGGCGCCTTAAAGATCATCCAGTTCCAACCCCTCTGCCACAGACAGGGACAGCTTTCACTAGACCAGATTGTTCATAGCCTCATCCAACCTGGCCTTGAACACTTCCAGGGATGGGACATCTACAACTTCTCTGAACAACCTGTTCCAGTGCCTCAAAACCCTCACTGGAGGGTTTCACTGGACTGGCAAAACCAGAAAAGCCTGAGGAAGTAAAGACAGGTAACAATAAAAGAAATAGCAAAAAAAAAAGGAGGGAGTATTAATACCATGAGGTAGATACAGAGGAATACAAAGTATTGAACAGTTGTAAGGAGGAATAAACAAAAATCTGCAATCCAGGTTAGCATTTTATCTAATGGCCTGTGTTTTGCTGGCAGAAACAAGGTGGAAAAGACTGAGACAGGCACCTTTGATTTTCACTACTTCCTATTTCTCCACTTGGTGTATTTTGGAACTTGAGGTTTACGATGCTGGAGCAGGGATACAGAAGACTTGATCCTCTGCTTAACTGTGCTTCAGTCTAGTCGCCAGCAATGGCATGGAGGAGCAGTAGCTCCTTTTTGATTTGACAAAAACTAAAATCTTCTCTACACCAGCACAAAGGCCCCCAAAAGGGGAAGAAAAATAGAGAATGTTCCCTTAGTGCTGCCAGGCTTCTCTCCCTTGAAGGTCATGGTGGTTGGGGATGTGTGTGTGTGTGTGTGTCAAATGTTTTTCAGACACTTTGTGGAGCAACAGCAGCCGGTACAGGTAGTGGGACAGATCTGACTGGGCTTCACTGCTCCTGCACCAGCGTGTATTTCCCCAGGGAAGGGTAAACACACTCACAAACTCAGGGTGACCTCAGTTTTGGAGGAAGGGCCTGAAAATGTATAGAGCCATCCATGTCTCTCCTCCCAAGGGTGCCTTCTCCCACATTGCCGTGCTGGGCAGTGTCCAACAAAGACTGTGACCAATTCAGAATACGTCTTTCCCCTCCCTCAAGCTGTTGTAGTAATGCACCTCCTTGTCTTCATCAGCCTCTCATTCCCCTGCATCACCCCTAAAGCAAGGCAGCCCTGGGATATCAGAACTAGTCCAGAGTAGGATAAATTTACCTGCTCTGACACCTAGGTGGAACAGGATCGCTTCATTCACACTTTTTTGCGCTATCTCTCCCCATCATTTAAGCCTGTCTGTGCTCAGCAGTGCCTGCCGTGCTGACCGCTGCAACAGGCAGGCAAGGGATAAGCTCTAATATCAGCTCATCTCCAGTGCCTCGGAGTCCTAACAGCAGTAGAAACCAAACAAAATTCCCATTTCCCCTTCTCCAGAGTGATGCATGGCAACACTGGATTTGCCATAGTGTTTTAATCTGACATATCTGGTATCTGACAAGAGGTGCAGGGGAACCAGTTTCAGAGAGGGAGGGAGGCAAAAGAGTGTGAGATAACTTTTGCTGAGTTAGTCAAGATTTTCTGGGGTTAGGGATATTGCAGGTAGAGGAGGATCTCATCCCGATCTCTGCAGTTACCTGTTGCCGTGACTGAGATATAATTTGGTGACCCCCATTTAAAAATATGTGGAAACTCGTGTGTAATACAATATATGCAGTATTTGTGACCTACAGGTAGATGCCATTTCTCATATAATGATTTTTACTAATGCTTTTGTGATTTTACCTCTACTATTCTCTCTTCATATTTTTATCCAAAAAAAACAAACAAACAAACAAAAAAACCCCAGCCATATTAAAGCCACAGATAGTTATTTCTCACAGAAGGTTCCCTAAATTTCAGGGGGGAAAAGGGATTTATGCTAGTAGTAGCAAATGTTTGATATGCTTTTGGTTTGCTTGTTTATTTTTTATTTCTGAAAAACAAAAGCTATCTCAGGTTTTCCAAGAAATTTCAAAGTAATTATGGAAGTACTCTCCATATAATGCCTTATAGTCTCTCTCCAGTACTTTTTTCCTCTAAATCATGTTAGCATGCTACACTCTGACTTTGTGCAGTCCTTTAGTTCTAAATAACTAGCATACAAAGAGAAATAAAGTCTGGATTTGACAGTCCTATAGAGCCTGCTTTCATATCATCATATAACAATGTATGCCGTTTACAAAAAATTTACTCGAGCTTTTAAAATGTCCCCCAAGTATCTGATTATGAGTGTCTCCACTGAAGTTCAGAGCCTGATAACTCCCATCCTGCTATATTTCCTCCTCAGCTTAAATTTTACCTCAGTACAGCTCAGGAGGCCCCCTGCTCTACATAAATAACAGATAAATTGACAAGACAACCTTGACCACATTGTGGCCGCATCTCCTGACATATGGAAAAATAAGAACTTCCCTCTTTTAAAGTAGATTCAGGCTGAGGACCGTGGGGCAGGAACTGTTGAGCTTTAATCCTAGATGGGATTAAATCTCGGACTGTCTCTGTCACCTTGATCAAACTGCTGATGAGGGGGATTTTCAGGAGCGTAGAAGAGAGTCAGGCATAACTCTGTGATTGAAAAGCCCGTGAGTTCACCATTTTACGGCCCTTTGTGCCCTGAATCCTCCTGCCTCAGTCGCTCTCCCTCTTCAAGGAAGGATTGTGCCCTCCCCGCCCTGCAGGACAGCTGGGAGCACTCGGGAGTTAATGGCTGGAGTCCAAAACATCCCTAAAGCTCCCACTGTCTGGGTGCCATTGAACAACAGCAGTAGCCCCCCGAAAACCCTCCTTTTTCCGGAGCAGTTTTGTACACGCCCGTTCAGCACGGAACAAAGAATTAATTCTGCTAATTGCTGCCCTTGAACGGAGAGAGCCCGCCTGATATTTTATTTTTTTTTTTTTTGGAGGCCGTGTGATTTTTTTTTTTGGAGGCCATCAATGTGTGCCTCTGGCAACGCGTGCCTCCAACGCCCGGGCACGTTTTCCACCTTTAGGAAAGCTGGGGAGCAGCAATTAGCCGGCACGGGCATCATCGCTCGTAAGGGGCGTGGGCTCCACTCCTGTAATACATCCCTTTCTTAATGCGAGTTGATGTAGATAGAGCGAGGCCCCATCAGGTGTGAAAAGCCCTGCTGCTCCTGGCTTGGAGTGGCCTCCAGACAGCGATTTGGCGACGTCAATCTAGTCATGCTTGATTTGGACACTTAATGCAGTAAAGCAGGGTCCCTCTCCCCCCGATCAACTTCTCAATTAGCGAGCTGCCTCCTGGAACGGCCTTGTTCCACAGTCCCTCCGGGCCGCTTCAGGGGTCATTAGGGTGAGAAAACTCCAGCGCCAGCCCCGGCTCCAGCCAAGGCGAGGGGAGCCGAGAGATTTCCTAAATACATATAACCCTTTTTCAAGTTGTTTGCTTTCATGGGATTGATTCGTGGCACATTAAGAAGCTTAAGGCTTCGGTATCTTCTTTAAACTGCCCACCTTATCGCCTTTACAGCTGACAGTTTCCTGACAGCCGGAGTGTAAGCAGAGATAACTAGTAGGTTAGTACACACACACATATATATAATATACGAACATTATATACATCGCTTGCTATTTTCTGCTTAAAAAGGGGACGGGGTGGGGAGCTTTTCGTTTGTAGTCTCGGAGGTTTTGGTTGAAGAGCAGCCGCTGTGAGCAGTCACTAATTCTAACAGCAGATCTGGAGAGGTGTGCGGGGGGTGCCGATACCCAGCTGCAGTCAGCGTAACATAATAAATGGGCAAATTTATGTCCTCGTCTCCCAAATTTCTTTCCTTTCTTTATTAGGGAGCAAACTATTGTTACATTAAATATTCAAACTACACAAAATCTCAAGGGCTTTCCTTTCCCACAATGTGTTACCAGTATTCATGCATATGAAGAACAGTAACCCATATACAAACGGCACCTTTTTTAATGAGCAATATATGTCAACATGACACCTTCTTATGAAATGCAGCTTTTTAGGTTCTGCCTTTGTGGATGTAATAATTGAGATGTTTCTAATATATGCAGTTACATTACCTGCTCATTGTTTGCGATTTTGTTCCTTTCCCAACTCTATGCTGTTTATAATGCTTCTAGCATTTGCCTCAATCCATGCTCAGTTTTATTTAATTAGAAATATAATTTTCTGCTACATTAATTATAAATTTGAGTGAGACAGCACAGAATTTCCTCAAGCATTCTTTTTAGAAGAGTAACAAAAATCGCAGGGAGTGGGGAAGAAACTGTAAAACCAAATGCAGGTATACCTTCAAACCTAAACAATTTAATAAATATATGAGAGAAAAACACGATTATTTGTAATTATTTCATTAATTCACCTTCTTATTTTAATGCAATGTTTATTGAAACAACTGGGTTAATGTCAGAAAAATGTCATGGTGATGTGCCAGAGAATCTGACATATTTTGAAAGCATACTTGTAGAACCAGCCCTAAATACACTGAAATCGGAGTTTTGAAAACCGTACCATTTTTAAATCATAATTTTAGTATTTATATTTTGCTTGAAATATTTTCCCCCAAAGCCATAATGTTTTTGTGAACATGTCAATGATACATAGATACCAGCAATGCATATGCATGCAGAATGGGATGTATATAGTGTATGTGCTTCTTCAAAGTACCCTGATGCTTTGATTTGTAACTGTTTAAGGTTTTACTTAAAATTCTGAACACTGCGCAGAGCATAGCCATTTCAATGGAATACTTCAAATAGTAAGTCCTAAAGGTGACACAACAAAGGAAATACCTTAGATACTGAGGCTTTTATTTATAAAGGAAATGCTCACACAGTCCAATGAAGGAAAACTTTACCTGTTTCCATTTCTATAGGAAGAGCAGTTCCATTAAACCATCGCTTTGTTGCAGGAATTTGCAAGCGCATCATATGATTTGTATGAGCAGACTGAAATATTTGCATGCCATCTAATGGATTGGCACACATCCTTTCTCCTAATTTCTAAGCATTTTGCTTATTGTACACATTTAAAAAAAATTATTCTCACCGTGAAGCATTCGTCTTATAGTGTTTTCTTAGAAAGGAGAAATTTCAAGTACAGGGGAAGAAATTATCATGTTATGTGGTGGGGAAAATGTGACTAATTTCCTTATTATTCTCTCCTGTGGAACTATTTTGCTATTTTTATTTTACACACATGCTTACACATGTGCACACGCATGCACATCCAGTTTAGCTCTGCAAGCAGTTTTCCAGAAGGCAGGTGTATGGTAGTCTGAGTACCATATATCTGAATGTCATTCTTGGGAAAATGCTTATGTCAGTTAGTAGCTATAAATAAATTTGTATTTTTCATAGTAGCTATCATTCGGGGCTCTTAAGGGACTTCTGCACACCAGGTTTCCTGTTCTTTTAATGCAGTGTGAAGATGGGAAAATTGAGGTGCAAAGCGGGGGTGTTTGCACAAGGTTATTTAGCAAGGTAGCGCACGGACCAACGGTGGAGACCTCTAAATGCAAAATATGATGCCTGTACCTTGGCATTCCTAGGAGCTGCTTTGATAACTGCTGGGCACCACACACCTCCTCAGCTCAATGGAACCAGCCTGGCATGATGGGCCAGGGCTCTGTGGAGGTACAGCGACACACCCGCTCTGGAAACGCTGCCAGTCCAGGGCTCACCATGCCGTGTATCATCTTCTCTCTTTTACGTGTGTGCTCTTTTACAGCTCACACCATAGCTCTCCTTCTCTGCCAAAGTCTCTAGAGTGATTCCCACGAGCAGTGAGGTTTCTGGGCTGGGGATCACCACCTCTGAAAGAGCAATTCTACCCGCACGTTTGTTGTATTCCTGGGTACATATCTCCTAGCAAAACAAGACATGGAAACGCGAGGAGAACCTTGTGGCTGTACTTCCTACCTAAGCACGTCTTTGCCTACAGCATTGTGGCATGAAAGAGCCTGCTAATGATTCTTAAATGTTCATTACTGTAGATCTTCTCCCAGAATATACTTCTCACCTTGAATGACCCATGTGTTGAATTTTAACTAAGGGAACCCATGATAGTAAGTCTGTCATGATGCTGGTTTTTTTTTTTTTTTTCCTCTCCAACTCTTAAAAGCTTTTTATTATAGGACTGCTTAAGGCATTCTTCAATTAGCATGAGCTGTATTGTGGCTGGAACAGCTGTTTACCATTTAATAAAGCATGGCATAATTTATTTTCAGAGTCTAGCAACTGTCTTTGCTATTACACCAGGGGAGAAACACAGTAACTGCATTGTTCATAGGGCTGATGAAAGAACTATAGACTTTATTATATGACCTCATAGAACTATTAACTTACCCCCCACTTATATTTCAATATGTATTTACCTGACAGTCTGTGCATTGATTTCTTACCCAGAGGTTCTACATTCTCAGTCACCTCTGGGGCAAAATGAAAAATGTCTATGTTTTATGTCCTTCACATTAGGCAGCTAATTATATATTTGTACCTTAATTTCCTTCCCTTCCCCCATCTCCAGGGGCAAACTCGGTATGCACCACTTAGACCTTTCCTCCTTAGTCATTGGACAAACATTAGAATTGTTGGGAAATGGTAGAAGCTTGGCCACTGCTCATCAGGGGGCTTTTTGTTCATTTAGGTCCTTTTCTTCCTAGATCTCCCCTTCCCTGTTTAGCCTTCTGTGGGTGAATGAATTTGAAAGGCACCTTAGAAGCATCTCTGTTGGTTTCTGCTTCCTCTTCAGCAGTGTGGAGTTATATGCAGTTGTAGGGCAAGTAACAAACTCACCACATCCGTACTGCAGGTGACACTGGCTCCCCGCTAGGAGGGACTGCAGGTCACCTGCAGCACCTGACATGAGCTGCGTGGCAGTGCCACAAGGACCGATGGCTGCTGCGTGGAGCAGCATCCCTGTGGTAGGTGAGCGTGACTCTAACGTAGGCACCGTAGTGAAAGCCACCCTCCCTGGGGGGTCTCTTACCTCCTGGAAATCTTGTCAGTTTATCACTGAACCATCTTTGGGATCAGTCCTTCAGGTAAGAAAGGCAAGTGGCAAATGGAGCTCAGCAATGCTTTGTCACAACCTGTGCAGGTACAGCCTTGAGTGATATCCATATCTTGCATTACATGGCACAAAGCCATAAACTGGCTTACAGATCTGGAAAGCAGATCTGGAAAAGTGCAGAGACACTTAAGTGGCAATGCAAGGGGCTGGTTAGCTGGGACATGAACCTCCATCTGGAGCGCTGCATGGCTGCAGCTAATTGCAGACCCTGAACCCCTGTACTGTGCCAGCTAGACCTACCCCCAGGCTGGGAACCAGCTTGGGATATTGCAGTCTCATTTTTATTTGCGTTGGAGCTTTAAATTTGGGGTTGAGTTGCTTGAGTTTGACAATGAAAATACGTCAGCTGAGTATCTGCAAATTTTTAGATTCAGCCTGTGCATGTAGATGGATTTATATGCATGATTTAAAGTAAAGCATGTGTAGAAAGATGAAGTTTATATGGTTGCTTTGTAGAAATGGATGTAATATTGATGTTGACTTTACTGGTAGAAGTTTAAGAATGTCACGATGCATGAGTGGTGGTGCAAAGCAGAGCCCTGAGTGCATTGGGAGGTCATTTTTAACTTGAATTTATTTCCACAATATCAGGCATAGATCATCGTGCACCGTGCACAATCATCCCTGCTTTTCATCTAAGTCAATCAGAGTGGTTAAAGAAAATTTAAAATGAAACAAATTTGTAACTTGATTAAAAGCAGGCAGTAAATTAGGCCAGAATACTCCTTAAAATTGCATTTTAGCTTTAAACTGAAAGTTTGATGATCTGACTGCATGACTGAAGGGACAGGGTAGCAGACTGTGACATAAACGATGTAGCTATATTTGCTCCTAAGATGAACAAGGGTTTTTTAAAGTTGTGCAATTTAGGCTTTGGAATTAACACTCCATTGACCAAACAACAAAATTTCCACCTCCTAGAGCTTTTTCAAAATATAGATTTAGAAAAGTAGTATTCCATCAATAATGTCTGGTCATGCTTCAAATTTTTTGAGGTAAAATTATGTCTAGTAATAATTACTTGAAGTGAAAGCTTACATTGTTTCACAGAATACAAATAATCTAGATAGGGATGGATATAGAAGTAAATCTGTTTTTTATCTTGAATGTCTGATTTGAAGGTGTTTGAAAGTGGAATTCATCCACGTTATCTTTATGTAAAGAATTCTTTCATGCAGTCTGCAGAGGGAAAAAAAGACTCAGTTGCGTGAACATCAGCAGATGCGGGATGGAGTTCAGTAAATAGTTTGCTCCAAGCAGTGGGAACAAACTGGAAGTCTGCACTGAGGGGAACAGCTCAGCCACAGTAAATTACAACTCACAGTGATGAAGGCAGGTACAGAAAGGCAAAAAAACCCCTCCTCTTTATTAATTATTGGACTTCAGTTTGCATACAGTTATTTTCTACAATAGTGGTATGGAATAGAACTGTGTGAGAAGTGGCAGCTTCACCGGAGGGATATTTGCACCTCCTGCCTTCAGTGTGTGGTTACAGCATTACAGTGTGTTACACTGCAGATACACGAGTGCTAAATGTCACATGGAGCCGGATCGAATCCCAGATGGGATTACTGACACATGCAGGTGAGCTAAACATTAAAGCAAAACACATTCCAAGTAGCGTGTGACTGCACTGTGAGGCTACAGCCATGCTCTGCTGTTGCATTTCCATCAGCCTGCACTCCAGCTACAACTCACATTTTTAGTAGCAGAGAAACTAGAGATGTACTGCAGCTCACCCTCAGCAAAGCAGAGATGTTTCCAGGTGGCACACACTGGGTATCCTTCCAAAGAGTGTTAGGAGTATCAGCACACTTCCAACATGGAGTTAATTCTTCAGTCTCTGAGTTTGCTTTCAAAAGAAAATGAAGGGATGAGGTGAAAGGGTTTCTAGCTCTAGTTTGGCAAAACTAACTCTCTTTTCACAGCATTACCAAACAAGGCAAACAGTGAATCAGCCTTTGATTTTAGTAGGCATTTAAGCACGCTTCAGCAATTGTGTGTGAATGCCTTCCTTAACACACTTAAACTAACTGGACTGTTTTGTTTGACTTCTCTTTCTTCATCTTTTTTGCAGTATCTGAACTGTGGGACAAGGTCTTAAGTTAACCTGCACAGGCATCTAAACCATGTTATCTAACTGCTTCTATGTTATGACACAATTTTAAATTTTCTAAAATAATTCAGTGCTCAGAGAGCACTGTGGAAATGCGTCCGTCTCACCTGCAGCTGAGGAGTGCTGGAGGCCCAGAGCTTTGATCTGCTGAGCTCCCTGGTTTGCAATTTCATAACGTTTCCCTCTTTCAACACCCCTGTTTTGTCAATAAAAAAAAAATTAAAAGAGGGGAAGTAAGGAAAGGGTGTATAAGCAGCAATGAGGTTACAGGAGAGGATCCAAAACTGTTTCAAAAGTGGCCGTTTTCTTCTGTGGTCAGTTGGTTCCCCACCTTATTCCTTTCTTTCTAAGTAGTCTCTGATTACTGAACCAGAGTTAATTCAAGCAGAGACACCAAAAGTCATTTACTGGATACCAGTGAGTGAAGCCAGGAGGGCTGTGGATGAGCAGAGTGAGTGGAAACTCTGCTCTTATTTCTTATGTGGTTTAACTTTAGTAGGCAAAGTGGGGCAGTTTCTCCTGTCCCCTCAGCTGGAAGCATGTTTCATTTTCAATGAGCGTTTGGAAAACTGTTCCAGGGAAGGGAGGATGGGTGGGAGCTAAATAAGTTTTCCAGGCATTCATGAAAAAGCATGTGGGACAAATTTACCTGCTTCCTTTTCACCAGAATTTGACAGGGAGAATTTTCAAAAACATCTTGTGGGAAGTAAGAGAATATAGGCTCTATAAAGACAGTAGTACTTGTGTCCTGAAGTCACTCAGAAATGTCTAAGAAATCTCCATCTAATAATCTAAATAATACTCAGCATGTAAAAATTACATGTTCTCGAAAGCTATGCTCTACGATGTGCTTTGTAATCTAGATCCTTAGATAATTTATTTCTGTCTCTCATTAACTTTAAGATTGTTTTATGTGGTTTTATGCTTCTCCAAATAGCATCTTATGCTGTCTGAAATATTTGCTAAAGGCCAAATTCTGTCTTTCAGTGCATACAGCTTGAGTTGAAATCCTGAATAATACACAAACCTACAAGGGAACAAAAAGTTGATTGTCTATTTCAGTAAATGTCTGATTACATTTAAAACCATGTGTGTATTATTTTGATCCCTCATGCACTGTGAAACTGAGGTTTGAAGGTAGCATTTCAATTTTTTATAGAAACAGTATCTAGCAGTGATATTA
>NW_020955498.1:407070-438472 GCF_003031625.1 Empidonax traillii
CTTGGCCAGAAAACTTTTTGTGCCTCAAATCCCGCATCAATAAAAAAGAATAATGTTACTTCCTCTCCTTCAAAAGGCTGTCTGTCAAGTTTAATTAATTAATATTTATAAAGGTCTTTGAGATCCTTTTCTGCAGAAGAGCATAGCACTACCATTTGTCATTATTGCATTAATTTCACTTAATTCTTCATTTTTATCACATGCATTTCTTTTAAAGTACACATTGTTTCTTCCTGTTGCCAGAACTGTATTCATTTAAATTTAAAAGATGTTGTTTCCACCATTTCCTCTGTAGCACCATTGGACCTCTTATAGACCTATTTTTATTTCCATATCCTAACTGTAGGTTATAAAAATCTCAAAGATCCAAACCTGATACTTTGTTCTGAAGCATCACCCATATGGCACAGTTGGAGAACAAATGTAAAAAATGCTAAAATTGTAACAACTGATTTTTTCAGAGGTTAATGCAGCCAAATTTATACCAACTACTCTCAGAGTGGTGGCCAAATCCTGTCAGATATTTCACCGAGAGCTCCATTTCTGACTCCACGAGAGCCGCTAGCAGCTTTGTCAGTGACTTCTATGAGGCATAGGAACTGAGAGAGCCAATTATGTCCTCTCCTTAATGTCCCTATTATTTTCAGTTATTTTTCAGTTATTACATGATCCTATTTAGCATTTTATGGCATTCATATTTTTTTCAGTTTCAGGTGGGAAGAAACGCAAGATGTACATTTCTAGGGAGGTAATAAAAAATTAGGAAGATAACCATCTAACATGACAAAGTTAGACACAGCTCTAAATAAGCTTTCTAACTCACCTTGTCCTACAGTTTATTATTTTTTAACACTCTAGTCATTTAAAAATCAAACATCCCTAAAGAACCATAAAATGTACAGCTGCTAATAAGTGTAGCACACTACAATTATGCTCTTTAAAAAACGCCAAATTGACCTTTTTCATCATGTTGCATGGGAAATTAAAATACCAGGCAAGTAATAACTGCCGCTTAAACTATATAATAATGCAAAGTAATTATAGGTTCTAATGCTATTTAAAGTCCTATATCAATTTTGTCTTGCTGCAGAACTACGAAACTGTATTCTGAGCAAGGCAGACAGAGGCTCCCATAGCACCCATTTAAGAAAGACACACGCACTCTCCTAGGTTTCCTTTCTTAAACCCTTCACATCCCTGTTTTTTTCCAAACCACGGTTCTAGTATCATTATTAAAGCCCCTAATATATTTCTGTTGTTCGCTTCATTTATTACATGCCATAATGGGGCTGCATATCTTTAGTGTTGGTTATGCACAATTAGCACTTAGTTATTGTCTTGTCACTTCAGCCCATACAAGACAAACTTCTTTAATGTAAGAAGTCAGCTAATCTTCATCAGTCAAGCAAAGCAGACAATGTTTGTTAGCCGGAGTGCAAAAGATTTTCATCATAGTTAGCACTCATGGATCTGAGGAAGCGAAATTTCTTTTTCTCCCATTCCCCCCCCCAAAAAAAAAAAAAAAAAAAGGCACAGCTGTTGTAATTATTTTAATATTCCTCTTTTACCATTACAACTGTGAACGAATGTACAATTTCACTGCAGCTAATACACATCATACGGTGCTTTGGGGACACTGACCCCCTAGAAAAGTGCTGTTAGGTATTTCTGAAATGGAACTTTATTAGGATATGTAATAGTTCTTAGCCTCATTATTCCTGAGCCTTCAATCCAGTCTTTTATTTGATTTTTACTTTTTATGTAGTTTAGGCAAAGGGTTACTGAAACAGTCTTAAGGTGTCTTAGACTGAGAACAAAAGAATCAATTTACCTGAAATACAGTGTAGTTCATCTGGTGTAAACGGGGCGTGGTTCCAGAAGTCTCAAAGAATTTCGGAAATTCTCAAAAGTGACCCTAATCCTGATTATATTGCAATAGCTATCATGAAACCGATTAAAGCAGGCTGCCTGTAGAGTACCTTTCTTCCTCACAATTTGGAGCTAGTGGCACTCTTAAGAATTAATTTTGTTGTTTTCTTACAATAAATCCTATTTCATGGATGCTCCAGCGTAGCTCTTCGGAGGTTCCTATGGCAAAGCATCCCACCTTCTCCCATTAGTAAATATCTTCAAATCTTTTGTTTTTCATTACTTGTGTAACACTAAAACCCTGAAATGGTAGACACCTGACACATCACCCATTTTGGAGTTCTTTAAATTTACTATGAATAATTTTTCTTTTTTCTTTTTTCTTTTAAACTGAATAACCTTGTCAGTCACCATGTCATTAATAATTTCTGTTGTCCTTCTTAGGATCCTTTTTTCTTCCTCTAGTTACACTAATCAAAATCAAACAGCAGATTCTGAGTAAGGATGTGTTTATAAGATAACAGTTCAACTTTCTTTCTTTATTGAAAGTTAAACTTCTGTGCCTTCATATGCAAAACAATATTATTGAGAGTCTTTAGGTTTGCTCTTTCCTTTCACTTCAGCCACTAATTCCACTAATACAGAGTTTATTTATGAAGAGAACATTTTTATTTATAAACACATCAGAAATATCCCAAAATTACCAATGGATGTAGCAAGGCTCACCAGCTATTGCAAGACCTCTATGTATAGCCTTATTCCCCAATTTCACATTCTCTTCCCCCATTAAATTTTAAGTCCTTTGGGTCATTCTCTACAGGAGTTCTTCAGAGTATATAATGCCCTTTGTTTGGTTCTGCATTGCACTTTTAGTTATCAAGTAGCATTTTGGTTTTTCCCTGACAGAACACATGCAATGTTCTTGAGCATACAAAAGTGTTTCTTCAGTTTGCATTACTTTGTCTTTGCCAACACTGAATTTCTTCTGTTGTTCTGTGCCTGGGTGCTCTTTCCAGTCCTTTCTGCCATCCAAGCTAGCTAATAATTATATTAACACTGATGCTTGGGGCAGCCCATTCTTCAGGCTTGCTATTGCATGACCCTCACATTCCTACCCTTTACATAGTTGATCCTGGCCCAGTGAGATGCCTGCCTGTTTTTGCCTAGTGCTTTTGACCTGATGATTTTTATGCTTTTATGTACACTGTTTGCTTTTTTAGTTTCAAGTACTTACAATTCACCATCTAGTGCAAGTTTCAGCATGGATGGTAGTTAGAACCCTTTGGTTTTGGAAGACTTTTGTTTGGGCTATGAACTCCAGCTCTGAGCTAAGTCACAACACGCCTGTCCCCTTTTATTGGTCTCCTGAATCTGACATTTGCAGAGAGAGGAGAAAGAGGCATTGTCTCACATACTGTATTCCAAGAAGACAGACAGTAGACAGAGACAGCCTGAAAGAGATCACCTGAGCCACCAAGCCTAGTCCTCTGGTGTCAAATAGGTACTGTCTCCTATTTTCCCTTTCATAAAGCTATTCAGCCTTGAGATCTAATTGCTGCATCAAGCCAGTTTTTGAGATGTATGCCTCATTTTTTTCTTGATACCGATGCTTACAGCTGTAGCAATTTTGTGAATATTAAGCTCTGCTCATAGCCTAAAGGTTTTAACATCCTCTTATCTCTCATGTCTCTGTCCAGCTTACTCCTAATTTGAAGTTTTTCCATCACCTAAATGCCCGCAGAGCTTAGTGACAGTCATCTTAATGGTGTGAGTGTTCCCCTTTCTTCTCTGTAAACATATTAAACTTCTCCTCAGAAGCCATTCACCTCATGTTGACAGTAGCTTCAATATACTTAATTTCTGCAGAAAATGTAAAGGGGAAAAAAAAGGAAACCACTGGAAAAATAAACTTGTAAACAGACACTGCCATTCACACTTTGTCAGGTTGCATGTGTGTGACTAGCAAAATGGAGTGGAAAATCTTGAAAGTGGGCTCAGCTGTATCTTTGCTTGACACTTTTGACTACAGCAGAGATGTCAGTCTGCCTTCGGCTTTCCCACTTTCTGGAGTGTCTGTGTCCTTCCTTTCACTCTCTGTCGGCATCTTTAGCAGCTTGTTCCATATTTCTGAGATATTTTCTCTCTGCTGTTTGAAGTCGACTCAGGGTATGGTTTAAAACCCCCATCTGCTATCACTGAGAGGTGTTTAAATCAATTGTTCTACCCTTCTATCTGAAATAGCCTTTATTTTTAATGGGACTTGGACTGAAAATGGTTACACACTCATTCAAATCGCTGTCCTGATGTAGCTGTAAACACCTCCAGTATTAACTGTAAAATGCCCACACAATGCTGCCTTTGTTCTCTGTCAAGTGCGGGGGCGGGAATGCAGTTCCAGGGACATCCTTATTTCAAACACCAATACTGGGTTTTTTTCCATGAGTGATCATTTTATAAATTCTGAAGGCCTGAATACTGCTTATTTTCACTAAGCTCCTCTAAATTTGGAATAAAAATTAATACATTGTCCATACCTGCTATTTAAAACACAGTAAATGAAAAACACACCACGTTGAGGTTTGTCATTAGAAGCTGAGCTGGGATTCTGAGTGCATGTTCACCACACTGTACTGGTGAAAATGCACAAACCCAGGCACAGATCGTACTATCCAGACTTTGAAATGGACATTTTGACAGAACCCCAGAATTAGTAAACCTCGGGTGTGGACTGATGAACTGTGATGTTAAAGGGTGGCTGAGCTCTCTTAGTGATGCAGGTAATGTTAGTGTGAGTTACAATGGAAATGCAAAGAAGCTTTAAAAAAAAAGAGGAAATGGGAAAAGCAGAGGACAAGTTACATCACTGACTGAAAAAAAGCAGAAGGGAAGGGTGTAGGTGTGGTAAGTCTGAGATTCCTTTATCTTTGACGAAATCAATTAAATGCTTCCAGATTTTGTTTGTTTCTACAACAAAGATTTGACTCAGCCAGAGGAGGCACACACACATCTTTGCTCACAGCAATATTTCTCTCACTTTCTTAAGAAGCCTTCAGTACTTTGACATGCATCTTGTACATCAGAAAAGATGACAGACAGCTGTGAGATCTCCTTAAATATCTGTTCTGAACAATGAAAGAGCTCTTTCTCAAAATGGAAGTTTTATACTTCTTGTGATTAGTCTAGGCACACCTTCCCCTTCCAAACAAGGTGATAACAGAGGTCATTTTGTAATATAAATGGCCTTCCTTTTGCCATTGTAAAATACAACAGGAGTTCTAGGATGTAGGTTAATTATAATGGTCATTCTACTAATGTCACAGTCGTGTCAAGAGTACTATTATCAATTTATGGTGGTAAGTCCAATCTGGCATGTTAATGCAGCCTATTGTATATTCTTTCCCGTTCATCTTGCATGCCTATCAAAGAAATTGGGTGAGGGTTTTAGGAAAGGCTGAAGACTACCATCTGCCTGCTGGAAGAGTAATAGTCTTGCCTAATTATACACTCCTAACACAGTGGCATCTTAATACGCTCCTTGACTCCATTTGATATACACGTCCAAATTGTGCCCTGATTTACATCCTATGCCAATTCCATTAAAAAAAAAAACCCAACCCTAGTGGAAGGCTAGGCTCGAATTTACCCTTCCATTTAAAGTTAAACTGAGTTTAAATTTTAGAATGTGTAAAACCAATCTGCAGTAGTTATAGGTTTAGCTCTTTCACTTCAGAGGAGGCTAAATCTGGTTTTGAGAGTCAATAAGGCTGAAAGTGTGAATGGACAGAATTTGTCATACTTCATCTGCCTGCTTGCCTTGTCTCGCTGTACCTGAGAGCTAGCATGCCACCATTACAGGTTTTTCACCTGGTGCTTACCTCTTTGTCACCTAATGAGTGCACAATTCACACATTTAATTCTCGGGGGCCGGCACAACCCTCACTGTCAGTCTTTGCCAAATATGTTTCACTCGCTGAACTTGCACCATATGAACAGTTGCAGAATTTGGACCACAATAATTGCAAGTAACAGGTTTCCCCCAAGGCACAAAGGATCATCCAGGTGAACCCAGAGGATGTCTTACCATGCAGACAGACCCCCACCCCACAGGTTATCAAACAGCCAAGCGTGTCTAGACAGGCCACTGGCAGCCTCTCCTCAAGACAGCTGTACACTTGGAAGGTAAATGATTTGTGGAACTGTGTATGTTTAAAGCCATTCATGCATAAAGCTGTCAAATGCCATGTAGACATAGGTAGAGCATTTCTGGCTCAACATATTAACATTGCACAAGCAGAAGGCATTGACAGTTTTTATCGGGAAAGGCATCCTGACACCCCCATGTAGCTGGTGCAGTTTAATTCCAACTGTATCACTTCTCTGAGGGCTGAGAGACTAAATCCTTCAGCCAGGATTTTGATGCAAGCGATATTGCAAGAAGTCACACGTGTAAGTAGTGCAGTGCAAGTGAATTGCACTTTAAGCAGCGTCTTTTTAATTTACTAAATATTTTAAACACATTAGTCTGCTAAGCTTTTTATTACTCTGGAACACAAAGGAATACATAGCTGAATAACGTTCACAGTTCAGAGTTAGTGTTTTCTGCTGGATGCAGAGTTGGTTTTGTCTCTCACTGGTGACTGACCCAGCAGGAGAGACACCTGCTGTGCAGTAACTCTCTGATGTGGTGGGCACTGCCAGCCTGACAGTTCCTGCTCAGTCCCCATCATTAATCCGTGGGCAAGCTGTAATGGAGTGACTGATTTGTCACAATACAATAACTTTCCCTGCTTTTAGTCCATATTAGTCCATATGTTTATTTAAGAGAAACTGAGAAGGGCTGGGTTCAGAGTTTTTTTGTTGTTGCTGTTAAATGTTACCTCTTTAGGAAAAATAAATTTACTTATTGGCAATACTTAAGACTCTTTTACTTAATCTTGTAAGATACCAAAAAGAATTTTTACTGGTATTGCTGTCAATTGACGAAATTACAAAAGATGGGAACTAGAAAAAATGCCAAAGAACAACTTTTCTGCATGAGTTCTATACTTCAACATAGCTACTCAAAGTCATTTGTGTTGTTAGTAGTCTAGTATACCAGGATTGGGGTGGGAAGAAAAACAGGAACCTCTAAATTCTGTAAAAGAGTCTTGACCATAAGTAACTTAAAGACTTCGGGATCATTCCCTAATCTCTATTTTCAATCATCATCAGCAGCAGGCAGTAATCCTACAGAAAAAAAAAAAAAAGTCCACAAATAAACAAACCAATTTTCCTTTAAGAGCAGAGCTAATTCTTTTCAATCCACTTTTTTATTACACTATTTTCCCTCTATCTATTTAGCTAGCATAAGGATAAATTTCCAAAGCTACCCAGTTGGAAAATAAATGGGTTCACTGTTTGTCTAGCATTCCAATCTTCACAAATGTAAATCAGTCCAACTGCTACTCATTTAAACCTCCAACTTCACAAAACATTAAAGGACTGCTTTCCATACACAATTTAATCTGTGACAATTCACCAAGATTTCTGCTTGAACATCATTAGAAACTGACTATCTGATAAAGACAGACGGCTATCAGAGGTCAGGTGGGTCAACCTGTGTCATCCACGGAGTTTTACTGGGTCAACTACAGTAGGCACCACTATTTGAAGGTTAAATTGTTACAATTAAATACATATACAGCTATTCCCACAGCTACTCTGCTGTTAAATCTACCGTAAACAACACGAGCATTTATATCTGACCCTAATTGTGTCCAAGATGTCACCATTTGGAAATTATACAAAAAAGGACATTATAATCCATTACACATTAAACAATACTTTATGTAGTGAGATCCATAATTAGCTGGTAGAGGCTGGTTTCATTTATTCACATCAGTGTTAAGGGGTTCATTTAGGTTACTTTCTTTCATTTTAATTGGAATAATGCGAGCAGTGCCTCCCAATATATTTTATAGCTGGAGAGTTCACTATAAACAAAGGCATGTAACCCTGCCAAGGCAGTCACTAGGGAAACGTTTTCTCTGTGTTGGCCCTATTCACTTGTTTCCTAAGTATCTTCAAGAAGACTGGCTTTGTCAAGGGGAAAGGTTGAGGGGGTGTCAGGGAAGAGCCTCCTTAAATTCAAGCATTCTGCTTAGCTGGGAAATCCTACTTTACTTGAAGTTTGAATCCAGCCAGCCAGGAGCATTAACATTACGTGACTTTTCCTAGTCATCAGAGAAAATCAAATCAAATCTCTCAGAAGCGTTTTGTAGCGATCAGATCATTCTGATGCATGTAATAGTATAACAAGGTAGGTACACTGATACCACAAGAGAGAGAGTAGTTAGCTGTGTACCTAAATTTATAATCAACTCCTACAGGAAAAAAAGAAAAAAAGGTTTCTCTGCATGCCTGTGTGCTTCTGGTTTGTGCCACAATATATGTAAAATTGTGTGTGTGCTAGAAGCGGTTCTCAGAACCACCACTTTCAATCAAATCTAGTGAAATATCCAACTGGAATGTATCGAGAAGCTTTTACTGGCACGCCTGCACAAGGCAAATACAACATATCTCAGACAAGCTCTCTACTGCGTATGATCACTTTGTTTTCTTTGCTTTTCTTCTGGTTTGTATGAAAGCGGGACATTTACTTTTCACTCAACTCAGTAGCCTGGGATATTTATTGTGTTTTATCTGTGTGCCAGTGACCTGATCCAAGACTCCCACAGTCTTCGGTGGGCTTTGAATGAAGTCTTTGGCCGGGGAAGCAAAAGCACTTGAATGCACTAGATTTTGCTGAAAGCACGGGATTAATTCTGGTACCAGAGCAATTCCTCTGCTGGGCTTTCACACACGTGCACACGTCTGAGTGTGCTGTACAGACAGCAGCGGCGTGAGCCGGTCAGTGCAGCGAGATCACGAGCACTTGCGGTACAGTCCTTACGTGTAAGATCAAATCACACCATTCATGCTCAGACTACCTCTTTTTTCTCTTTATTATTGTAATTTCAGGTTTTGTGTTGGAGACAAATTTTTCCTGAAGAACAACATGATTCTCTGCCAGACAGACTATGAGGAGGGTTTAATGAAAGAAGGTTATGCACCCCAGGTTCGCTGATCGGATGCCGCATCATTAAGAATAAAAAGCACTATGTTCTTTTATCTTTTTTGCTCAACATGTATATAAGAAATGACACAGGAACCTACTGAATAGCATAGATATAGGGAGACTGAATGGTTGCGTGACATAAAAGGTGGACTGCATCTGTATGTAGTGAAAATTGCTCCAGTTCAGAGTTGAATGTTAATTAAAAAGGTACTGTACATACAGCTGGATTCTTTTTGCTTGCTCTTGGGGTTTTTTTTGTTTGTTTGGGCTTTTTTGTTTCTTTTTGTGTCACTTGGCATGAGATGTTTATTTTGGACTATTGTACATAATGTATTGTAATATTTGAAGCACAAATGTAATACAGTTTTATTGTGTTACCATTTGTGTTCCTGTTTGCTTCTTTGTATTGTTGCATTTAGTACAATCAGTGTCTAAACTTACTGTATATTTATGCTTTCTGTATCTACCAGCTATTTTAAATGAGCTGTATCTTTCTAGTAAAAAGCATTAAAGAGCAAATCCCAACCAATACGCTACACTTAGAGCTTAAGAATACTGTTTACATTAAAACTATTTAGAAAACTAATAACTAGCAGCACCTGCTGCTAATGATGCTATGGTTAAGGGTCTATCAGCACTCCTGTTATAAGCCTCTATTTTTCAGGGGTTAAGCATCTGCTGTTTAATTGCATAGATTTTCCTCAAAGAGCACTTTTATTTTACTACAAATTTTTGAAAAGCAAATCTGACTGGTTTGGGATATATTATAAAAGGTGCAAAAGTTAATGATTTTGGGTACTGCTTTTGCACCCCGTAGGCATTCCAAATGCCTGGATTTGATTTTTAATTTAGCTGGAAATTAAGCCCTAAATGCAAACCAGTGCCTCTGGGTATCTTATTTTTTATATATATATAAATATATATATATATATGTTATTTTCTGAAATCATTTAGTTTGAGGGCAGGGCAAAGGAAAGGGAGAAGACTCCGGTTTATAAACATTTTAAAAAATTCTTAAAATTTGATGAGTCTCTCTCTCCCTCTCTCTATTTCCTTTTTCTTTTCTTTCTTTCTTTCTTTTTTTTTTTTCTTTTTTTTTTTTTTTTTTTTTTTTTTTTTTTTTTTTTTTTTTTTTTTTTTTTTTTTTTTTTTTTTTTTTTTTTAATATCAGGGCTTAACCCTAAAGTTTTCTGGGGCTATGTGCTCAACAAACCCTGAAAAAAAGCGAAAGTAGAAGGTACTGTAAACAGCCCCCTCTGAGGGTCTATTTACAGTAAAGAAATGACCCTGAGCTGACACGAAGAGAGTGACTAATTACCCACCTCAGTGCAAGCTGAAGGTAATTTAAATGCTGATGTGGATGGGACAAAACTTTGAAATACCAATACAGAACGGGAGAGCTACCACTCTCGACTGCATAGGTACTTTGCTGTCCATGCCAACATCCTACAGGTTTGTCCCATCAATACTGGCAATTAAAATCCCTTAGGCAGAGGTGAAATCACTGCTGACAGCTCCTGTTGGCAATCAGTCCATTTCCTAGGAGAGGTGGACCTCTGTTTTTAAAGCCATGAAGCTATTGCATCAGCAGGATGTCCCTAAGTGCTCATGTCCTTAAAGAGCTTACAGGTGTTTAGCAAAGGAAAGCAGGATGAATGTGTAAAAAGTTGTTAAATACATAATTAATTCTTGTCTGTTTGTCACTGTAATCTGGCTCACTGGAAAAACAACCTGTATTAAAAGAAGAAGAAGAAAAAAAACAAACAAATAAAAACACCCAGACAACAAAACAGTATTAAGAAAAAAACAAACAAACAAACATGAAACCCATTATACCCTATGTTGTTATGAAGCTGAGCTCTTGTTTTAATTTAGATTAAGAACCCTTTTCTCTGCTCAAGTTGAGTGCTGTCCTTCCCTGCTCTTCCTGTCCTATTGTGCATTCCAACATGTTTTTCCTTGGGATGGTGAAAGAAACTTTGTAATGCAGTGGAGTAATTCCTCTAGTGTATGGTATGAGTACACTGCACAGTGGCTTGACTTAGAAATGGATATTTAGTTCCAATGACTATTGTTACAGTGTGGTTTTGTTTCTGACTGTGAACCCTTTTAAAAATAAGCATGGCTCACAAAACCTGACTTTGACTCATACAGGACCAGTAAGAAATGCAACGACTCTGACTGTTCTTGCTAATTAGACAAAATAGCTCCACATAGCTTTTCAAATTAAATTTAGCCCTCTTTTGTGGACTATCTTCCTTCCTAACCTTGAGCACAAGTCTCTTTTCCACTCCCTTCCACAGTCCCTTAATGTCTTTGGGATAACGAAGCGGTTGGTGTCAGAGGTATTATTAGGCTCTTCCAGATCTACTCCAGTGCAATAAACAAGCTGTCCTTTCCATGAAGGTCAGGATGGACAGAAAGGGAAGAATCATATTATCTTATTTTGAGTCCAATTTCAATTTTCTCCTCCAGACTCTCTTGGGTCTTTCTGTTAGAAATCAGAAAGATCTCTCTTCTGATTTCCATTAGTAGACTACACAGTGGATAGAAATCCCTGGTTCAGAAATAGGGCTGGAGAACAGTAAAGAAGGGACTGTTAGTTATGTAATTGACTTCCTATAAGCTTGGGCAAGTCATTCAGCTTCTCTGTGCCTCATTTGTCCCTGCCTGTCAAATGGGGCTAATGCATACACTGCTTTTGGAAAGCATTTTTGGCTCTTCAGGAAACCAAGAGCCATGCATGCAGGTGTTACAAACAGCATTAGGACGTCATGGGAGAAGCAGAGCATTGGCAGTAGGTAACCACAGATCTGAGAGCACCAGAACCAAATAAACCTGTGGAAGGCTTTGTTGGGGATGATGGCAACTATACATTAATAGTGCTGTAAATGCTAAAGTGCTCTCTCATTACCACAAAGTGCCACTGCTCAGCTCTCTATGGAGTTAATTAAGACAGTGCAACGGGGAAATAGTGGCTTATTATTACACGTCATGTTGCTCATATGTGCATGTGTGTGTTTTGTGACGTAGGCTCAGAGTGAGGAAGGGGAAGGTGGTCCTGCTATGAAGAAAAAAAATAGTCTCACCATTCTATCAACCTTATCTGATGTAAGGAAAAAGAAATATTGATATACACATTTGCGGTGCTGTAATGGTATGGCACTGCTTTCAGCACTTTAAACTCATATATCTTATTCACATAGATATCTGAAATTTGTATGTAAAGGATACAGTATAAACTTAGATTTGATGTAGGTCAAAGATCAGTTACACATTTTCCTGTATTTCAAACTTCCATCTTGCCTGGCTGTTAAAATAATAACTGGGAGTTGAAACATTTAATGGAAACATTTACAACTCCAATAAAGTATAAGAACATAAGACAACACTGAAGAGAAATTATCTGCCAGGCCACTTTATTGATCTTTTGACAGAGGCCTAGACCATTCCTTTGGGTTGCTTTTAGTTATCTACCTTGGTTCTCCTTCTCCATCACTGTGTGTGTCAACATGCTCTGTCTGCATACAGCAAAACGTTCTGCTAGTGACCAGTACTCAGTGTACTCTCATTCGCCAGGCAGGAATGCTTCCATTTGTGTCTCCCATCTTTAGGGTGTTTTATCTTAATCTGTACAAATTTTTAAGTTTAGCCAGACATAATAAGAACAATAATTTAAAAAAAAAAATCTACTATTCTTGGGTGGCTGGTTTTTGATCCATGTGGAAAAGTACAAATTATCAAACCTAGATTTTCAACTGTAAAAAGCTCCTCTGTCAACTGTAACCTGCTGTGTCTGTTATCTGCCACTACTGATGATGAACCAAGACAGCCTGGATTTGGCAGAAGCAGTGACCAGGGCTCAAACTCTATCTATTTCATAATTGTGTTTTTATTTTAGTTTTTTTTTTAAGCACACCTTCTTACGTTGTCTTATCCTCCCAAGATGCTCAAATTTTTGCTCATGTAATGTAAATAAAGGAAAATCATCCAGCAACCCCTCAAATGTTCCTAATTGTCTACATATAAAATAAGTTGAGGAAAATAAATTGAAAAGTGGTCAGTGGGAAGGGAAACTGTGGGGGAAAGAAACAAACAGGGACTGTGGCAAGGTTTCGCCTGTATAGACTTTAAAGTACTTTAAAGGCTTTTTTCAACGTAATATGCAGCAGCTTCTTATAATTTTCTCAGCAGTAGGTAGTTTACAGTCATCGGTACCTAGAACAAATCTTGTCAAAAATGAAGGTCTGTAGTGATTGCTGGGTATAATTTTATACATTTAGCTGATTTTTCTGAAAGCTTCCACTGTGCTGCTGTTGTCAGACTAAATTATCAATTTAGCCATTTGTTGTTTAATGAATAAAAACTCCTATGGCATTGGAGATGTTGTGGTTTCAATAAAGCAAAAGCTTTAACAACTCAAACTACAGAAAGCAAAGTGTGTACTCTATATAAGAACAGTGTTTTTATTCTTTTAAATACCACTTTAGATAAAAAAAGCCAATTACATATTCACTTAACACATTTCTCCTACTTCAGGCCAATGATGCAGACCAAACCTGTTTACTGTTCAGTACTTTGCAAAAGGAAACCAAACTACAATATGTGCAAGGTAATAGGCCATTAGCACAAACATGCTCCCAGTGAAAATCTTTTGTGTAGGCACCTTTCTTGAAGCTGCCAGTTGTGGGTGAGAGAAGTATTATAAAGGAAATGATTTTAATACTATTTAAGGCATTAAAAGCTGAAGAGTATCTGTTTAAAGCCTTAAAGTAAGAGCTGCATGTATCTAATACCTTTTAAAATGCCCTTCTGCTGATTTATATTCATCCTGAACCTGCTAATAATGAGTATACATAAGCAAATACCATCTTCCACCTATTCAGCATGTCATTGATATGAAAGCCCCAGAAAATATCTCACGTAATCAGTGTGTTCAGAGAGTTATCTAGCACAAATTACTCATTAACTCAATAGCACATAATAAAAAAGAACATCAATTAATTAATGAGTCACCCTCAGATCACTTTGATTACAACACAGCTCTGTTGAAACAGCAGTTATAAATGGGGCTGCCTCTCTTTATTCATTGTTTGCAATTGGCCCATTATTTTGCAGAGACCAGTGTCATATTTAACACATGCCTGCAGGTAATTGTGTGATAAGTTTCATAAATGAAGATGCAGAGGGAGAACACGAAGTGTCTTGCTCTGCAGCTGAGTCTGAAGATGCAGGAATCCACCTCACCTCCTGCAACCTGCCAAGCCAGCAGACCCCTCTGCAGTGGCCACAAGGCCAGCCTGCCTCCAGACTGCAAGGTCCTAGTGACAGGACAACACTCAGAACCAGTCATACTGACCTCTACTTTAATCTAAAGATCTCAGAGCCCTGGGCAAACACTTTTGATTTGGGCCTCACTCCTCCATGGATGTCAGTCTCTTCTCCCAAGTATCAGGCAACAGGACAAGGGCAAATGGCCTCAAGTTGTGCTGAGGGAGGTTTAGACTGGATATGAGCAAAAATTTCTTCACTGAAAGGATTATCAAGTACTGGAACAGGTTGTCCAAGGAAGTGGCAGAGTTACCATCCCTGAAGGTGATTAAACGATGAGTGGATGGGATGTGGCGTTTAGGGACATGGGTCAGTGGTGGATGTGGCAGGGCTGGGTAACAGTTGGAATCAATGATCTTAGAGGTACTTCCCAGACTAAAATATCCTTGTGAACAGGCCACATCGATGGTATTTCACTTAGAAGAACACAGAGCCAGGGAGATAAGTGGGCTGCCCAAGGACAAGCAGCTGTATTCCTCAAACCCCACTATTAACACGACTTGTAAGACCTCACACAGCCATCCCATCCTGGACCTGGCCAAGACAGGCTCCTCTTGCCATGCTTGGAGCAACACGTGCAAACTGCTCTTCCATGCTCAGGGATGGATCAAGGAGCAGGGAAACACTGAACATCCAAAGCTTCATTGTGGTGAACTGTGCGTGGTGAATATGAGCTGGGAAGGCTAGTGTGGAGGGCTGGTTGGTTAGGTATTTTCTTAAGTTTTTTAGAGGAAAAGATGAATGAAAGAACACAAAGTCACCACCTAGAGTTCCTAAACTATCTTGGTTAAATGCCATTCCAATAAGCGCATAGTGTAATTATAACAGTTCCCTTAGGTAAGTAAGAAACATCTGTTAGTAACACATAGCAGGTGTTAGCAATTACACATACTGATTTTTTTAAAGTGTTTTTAATTAAAAAGAATTCTGTTTTCTGAAAAGGAAAGCACGGTAAGTCCAAACAAGCTTTTGTTTGTGTGGCTCTAGATCATGTAATATGCAAAACGATAAAGGTAAAACCAACTGAAATTAGCAAGAGTTTGCACGTTTGACTCCAGTTTATTGCAATCAAAACCAAATTGGTCTTCGCTGCATTACTGTAAAGCATGCAACATTAGCATTCCAAGCCAGGTCTCACCAAATGTATGAAATCCATACAGTTCATGTAATTGCTGAACACATCTAAGTAGAGCGTTTGAACCTGGAAGATTGCTATAGTTAAGCAAAATTTGTTAGGTATTGTAAGAGAGGAGCAAATTGCAGCTAAATTCTGTGTAATAGTTTCTTCACAATCCCTTTGTCCCACTTCTGGGAAACAATGTCTAGATTATGTTACTGCCAAATCAAACTATGTTGTCAATTTTTTTAAAAAACTAGCCAAGAGCAATTTACATTTAGCAATGTGATAGGCTGTGCCATTGAGAAATAACAAGAGCCACCCTAGAAGGCCAACTATTTAGAGGCGTTTTTAATCCAAATTAGAAGATAATGCGATGACAAATTTGTTTCCCCGTCCTGACACTATCTTTCCGTGGATGCCAAGATGAGGATATCGTGATTTAAATCTTGCCATAAATTCTGACTTTCATTTTATATAAAATACATAAGCAAACGAGTTGGCAGGAAAAAGAGAAAGAAGCACAAACATTACTAGTACAAACTATGGATTCGTCTTTGTATCCAGCTGGGACCCAGACTGTGCTTGTTTGTAATATATAAGAGTGTGGTTCCTTTCACAAAACTCCCTAAACTCCAGTGTGGAAAAGTAGTTCTTCTATCTATAGTCTACAGCAATACAAAGGAGATTATTTTTCTTTACGTTCTTCACAAGAGTGGGAGATTTATGAGGAGACACATATATAAAATAATGGGTATGAAAAGCCTTATCGGTAGACTGTTATGCCAAAGAAAAAAGTAATAAATACATATACATGTAACTGAATGCACAGATCTGGAAATTAAGATCAGATTTTTAAAATTTTTCTGCTTTCAGGAAATTTAGGTTTTTTCCTATGTTATCCATAAGTATTTTTAAGCACCTTTATTTCTTTTTCAAAATATATAATATTTGTTTAAGCCTTCTTTTATATCAAGGACATTAAAACTACTCTCAGTGGCATCCAACCAATACACTGCCGGTGTAATCAGTTACATTAGTAAGAAATTTTAGGTACATACTACATCGCTTTATTAGTTATTCACAAATGCAGTATAATATCCAGGTATTCAAACCAGATGCCACACTGCTAACCAAATATATGAGCTATGAACAATAATCATATATCATTAGCCATAAAAGTATTTTGATGGGTTTTTTTTGTTCAAGTTGAAGCAGAGCATTTCAGGACTTATTGTACACAATGCCTTTCTGGAGTACAGTAGTCCTGTGACAAGGTGTGCATACTAAAAAAAAAAAAAAAAAAAAAAAAAAAAAAAAAAAAAAAAAAAAAAAAAAAAAAAAAAAAAAAAAAAAAAAAAAAAAAAGAAAAAGCGAGATAAATGCCTAAAAAATGTCTTTAATTTAGAGTGACATACATTTGTTCTTATGGTCTCTCAAAGTTCATATAAGGATAAAATATCACTGCTAAGACTGTATCAGTAAGGAACTTCCTGCTTTGGCCTCTTATCCCTGTTTATTTTAAGAGCATTGCAATAGGCTTTCCACTCTCTTCCCCTCAAAGTCCTCTTAAAATGAGGGAATCCCCTTTGTTGTGTCTTGTGTAGCCATCTGGAAGATCTGAAAGGTCTCCCTGGAGGTAATGTTCCCAAGGTATGATTTGAGACAGGGACATGAGCTTGTGAAATGAGCAGGACGCAAGACACACACCTCTCTTCAAAGTCAGGTTTAGAAACATCTGCTCACAAATGGCACATGGTAACTCTGGAGACACGTACCTGAAGCTGACATCAGCAGTGCACACCTGGACTCACCTGTGTGAACTTTAGTTTCTGTATCTTCCTGTCCATTTAGGAAATCTGCTCCGACTGCCGACGCATCTTGGAAGTGTTATGAACATAAACTTATAAGTGATACTGAGATGTTAAATTAATAGTGATACAGAGGGCCACAGGTTAACCAAGCAGGACAGAGGACTGAAAATTTTCCACAGACAGAGCAGCAGAACCGTGCCAAGGCAACAAAGCCCAAAGATAAAAGAAATTACCTTATTGCCTACTATCAGCTTAGGCCTCCTGACATATACTCTACCATCTATTCAAAGTCCTTCTGACCTAAAAGTTACTTGTTTTAGTAGCATGATGTCACAGGGTCACAAGCTATTGACTTATTCAACCATCTGAAAATCCCTTTAAACAATCTACATATTCCTGATGAACATCCCACACATCCATACACCTTTCCTTCTTTAATTGGGAGTACCTGATCTTGGAGTCTGAAAGTCATCTGAAGCAACTCTGTGGATCATGTTGCTGGCATTTACTGGGAAAGTGAAGCAACACAGAACTATCATAAAATTTCAGGGTTGCATTCACCCTTGTCTCATCGTGTAGTATTGTAATAGAAAGTTTATAGAGAGGTTGGATTTTTAAGGACAGGCTGCGTATCAATTTGTTCCCAAGTTTTTATTGTGCTAATGAACTGTAACAGCTCTAATCTATTTTTAGGTGGTGGCATTTCAAGTCTCTCTGCTCCTCAGTTCAAAATCCATAATGTGGAGATAATATACCCCTTTTCTACCTCGCAGGATGTGTGATGGTCGTAATTGTGGGATTTTTCAACAGCACTAGCTAAGCATATAAAATACCTAAGCAGGAGAACAGCAATATATACAAATTGTAGCTTAGGAATTGTCTCAAACACTAATTGCTAGATACTAGGGAAGTGCTGGGAAAAAGATTGCTCTGCCTTTGCTTTTTCTTATCACAGTTCCAAACCACCTTTTAATAGTCCCTGTCAAAGGCAGATACTTGGCTAGATGAGAACTTTGCACAGATCCAGAATGGCCATTTTATATTATATTCTTCCCTGAGGTACTACAAGGACTAATATGGTGAAAAAGAATGAGAGGCAAGGAAAACAATTACAATCTCTACAATTTATTTTCACATTTACAATTATTCTTTGACAAAGCATATGCCAATTTTCCCTGCCTGCTTCTCAAGACATTATTAATTGGTTGATTACACAAAGCAGAAGCAGATGAGATGTGATCTGAAAGACCTGAAAGAGAGTGAATAAGATCCTTGAGGCTAAATTCACAGAGGAAGAAAATGTTGCAGCTGTAATTTAAAAAGATGGTACCTTTAGACCTGTTATGGCTGTGCTTCCTTGAGGTCCCTAGCAAAAAGAAAACCAAACCAAATCGAGCCAATACTGCAGGAATCCTTTGTGCCCAACCTCCTATGGACAAAGAACACTGGGAACAAACAGGTTTATGCTCTGTTGGAGAAAATGAGTACCCACTACAGCAAATTTTTTCATGTGCTCTTTCAGCCAACTCTACTTTCCCAAAAGAGATGATTTAGTTCTTTAGAACAGTATTGCCCACTATGTAGCATTGCCTATAGACTCAACTTCTGCTATCTCCCTGAAAAAAAATGAAGCTTGTTTAAATTCAATTTTTCCTACCATATTCACACCACATTCTCACCCAAGCCCCAAGCTGCAAATCAGAACTCTGACACTTGCTCTTTCTTTGTTATTGCCAAAAATTAGTTAACTAATTCAGATACACCCAAAATCAGTTACAGAGAGCTGATTTGGACACATCTCTGATCATACACAAGGCCAATATAAATCAGATTCATTCTTGCTAAAATCAGAAGTGCTGCTGGTGACAGCAACAGAGACATAGGATTTTACCTCTGGGAAGAATAACAGATAGCAGGATGCAGCCTTGTGCCACTCTGCATCAACTGCTTGCCACAGCCTTGGCTAATCTTTTTAGCCAGTCAAAGCATACAGCATCACTGAAGGTCTCTGAATGACTTGACTGGAAGCCAAGTTCAAGACATAGCAAACTGACTTTTACTCAGCACCTTGGCCAAAATTTGAATATAGATTTTGAGTGCTGAAAACTTACTCTGGCAACCTGTAACGCCCCCTGGTCTCTCTTAAAGACACTGAAATATGGCCTTTCCTGAGGCTTCTCTCCTGCACTCACATATCTTGCTCTCCAGTCATCAGTCCATTAGGTATTACTAATCCACACACATCTGAGAATGGCAAAATAATCTATTTCTACAAGCAGCAAAACAACTAGCAAGGACTCCCACGCAAAAAATGAAGCACAATCAACACAAAAATGGGAAATTTGACTTTCTTACTCTTTAAGCAAGCAAATCAGTGAAAATAAGGTCTTTCAAAACAAAACCATGTCAGACTTTGCTGTCTAGCAGTTCAAGACTTTTTCTGTCTGTAGCAAACTCCTCTACCTTTATCCCTCAGTCTTCTACCACTAGAAAACCACAAACAGCCCAGTAGCTGAAGCCATTAGTGGAGGTGTTGACAAGAAAGCACTGCAGAATGGATGGAGCTACCAAGGTGAGGCAGAGATGAGGGGCAGGCTGCTGGGGAGAAAGGGGTAAAATGCAGCACTACATCCAGCCTTGTTCCTCTCTCAGAGCCCACTTATATGCCTCACAGTTTCTTGGGTGGGTTTTTGACCCTTTCAGCCCAGACAGGCACGCCAACATCTCACAGTTTCATTCACAAGAACTGAAAATGCTGGGAGGCAGGTATTTGTTGCTGGTGCAAACTCTGAGTCTTGTAACTGTTCCGATTTTGGCCTCAAGATATTAGTTTGGAGCCTTTCTCCTGAAATGCTGGTTTGCACCTCTGCTCTTTTCTACCTTTTATCATCCTTCCTGATGTTTTTTCCCAGCAATCCCACAATTCTGCCAGCACACAGTTAAAATGCTTAGGCAACGTCAATGGTTGTTTAAAATGCAAAGGGACACAAATGATCAGTGCTATCAAACTTTTTATTTTAATGGAAGTTAGACAAGCCCCAGGCGTATTTGCACCTGCAATTGCTTGCTCCTTGCACTGTTGTGCCCCATAGATCTGCTTGTTTCAATTGACCCTAAGGCAGTAACCTGCAGAACGTACCCATATCATTCTCTCCTTTCTGCTGACACATTTTCAAATCACAGATTTAATGGTCATAATTTTCAAAACTCAGACTGTGCAGTCCACTCCTGTATTTATTTCCAGACAGAAAAACAAAGTCTTGCATTGTCCAAATCACCCAGGGTGCAGATAAATGAGCTGAAGGAGTGTATGGGGCTGCTTTTTTTTTCCCCCAAACCTTAATATTTTTATTATTTACTAGCAGCAATGGATTTACACATGCAGTTGTGTTATTCAATCACCAGCAAAAAAGCTCCAGGCACAAAGAGTTAACAGAAGACAGATGGCCTGGGGGGAGGGGGGGGGCGGCGGTGAGAGAGAAGGTGAGGGAGGACTTATCATCACCAAGGAGGTGAAATGGTTTCCCCCAAACCACATAACTCAATACCCATGAAATCTAACTCGTGGGAATCCCTTATCATAGAACATGGTAAAGGTCCTGCTTCTCCCAGGGTCAGATTGTACAGAATTGTCCTCAAATATACAGGATAATCCCACAATTTGTCATTAAAGAAATAAAGTCACCATCGGTGGGATCATATACAACCATTATTTGCAGAGCAAATCTTTAGTCCAGTATTGAAATCAGTTTTACTCTGTCAAAAATACGAGTCATGCAAAAGTTCCTGACTGATTGCTTTATGCCTGTCTCAAAGGAATCTGGTGTACAGACGTTTCAACCTTGAAATCCCCTTTCCACTCCTTTTTTCCCAGCTTTGCTTCACTACCATGTATGAAACCTCACCTCTTGGTCGGAATTGCTCCAGCTGACGAGGACGAGGGATGGCTCTGCCCCTCTGGAGCCAGTTAAGAGATATTTTGACTGGAGCATCTTGTAGTACTTTTTTATTTTTTAACCGTGCCTCTGCATTATTGATTTTTTGTTTTATATGTTGCAATATAGAAAGGAAGAAAGGATATTTTTTTTAAATGCCAAAAAGATTACAATGTTTTTCAGTTTGTTTTTCCTTTGTCAGAGGGACAAAGTGCATGCTCACTTCTTCAGTTTCTCATGTTACAATCTGCTATGTTGTTACTGAGTGCTCAGAAGAATCTCCTGGTTGCATTTCCTTAATTAGCCTTTAACTTTTTGTGAAGAAGAGAGAAAAGATTTCAATAAGTTTTAAAGACTGCTACTTCTGTGGTAACACTCATAAACGGGGAGTACATAGGTGACAGTAGACCTTCAGAACAAACGTGTCCTCTGGAAAAATAAATAATGGTTACAGTGCCAGAAATCATTTGCTGCAGATTTGGGGAGGGGTGCCCTTTACCCATATCTTCAAAGGGGTTTGTATGTGAATACAACTGATTAATAGATAGGCATCTGATGGAACTTGCACACCGTCCCTTTTCAGAGAAGGCAGTCTCGAAGCCTAAGGACAGGAACATCCTAATTCACTGTACACTCAAATAACCAACTCCTACTGTGGATTCCATGAACATATTCATTTAGGCCATGAGGCAGCAGGGTATATAATTCCAAAATCAACTTTACCATGTGAAAAGTAACGTTAGCTAGAGTTTCACAGATCACATCAAAGTAATGTACAAAGTGATATAACTGGCACAAACTGGAATATAGAAATTCACCACAGTGGACCAAATTTCCTCTCTGCCTACTTTCCTCCCCTTTCCAGCTCCTCTCGGATCCTTCCCAGCAGTCTTTCTCACAGGGTCGTTCACAAATCCAAAGAAGGTCAAGAAGGATATAAAAAAAATTATAAAAAATTATTATAAAATGGAATTTTGAAAAGAAAAGCATAAAACTTAAGAAAGTTTATTGCTGGCAGTAGGTCAGTCCTCACGGGTGGTGGAATGAAAAGTAGTTGCAATTATCAGCTCCACATGTTTGCAGTCATTAGGGATTGTTAAATACCTTTAATCATGGCTATGGTTCAGTTCCCCCAGGGCAGGGGAGCAAGCATTTACACCTGCAGCCGGTAATTACAGAGACTTTCACTCCCCTGCCATGAAGGGACGGAGCTGCTGCTGGCAGCGAGCAGTTGGGAAAGGTGGCCCTGGAGAAGCTGCTCATACAGCCAAGCCCAAAGGATGGATGTGCTTGGCAAAACAGTTGGGGTGCAGCACTTTAGAGCACGGGAATAATGTAGGGACAAAAGAGTGAGATAGAACACCCCTCACAGTAAGTCTTGTCAAAACCTCTGAAAATTAAAGACAAGCTAAAACTGTGAATTCTGACATTGCTTCAAACTGTGATAGACTATGCTCCAAACACAATATTCTTTAAAAAAAAAAACTCAAACCCCCATAAACCCAGAAACAGAAACACAAGAAAAACAATAATAACAAAAAACCCCACAACCAACAAAATTCTTGCCCAACAAAAATCTCATGCCCTACACAGTGTTTGATAGTAGTGTACATACAGCCCTTTATTAAGAGACAAAAAACGTTAATATATTTATATTAAAAGATCCTGTGAAAACGATTTTATTTTTCACATAAAAATAATATTTAAATGAATTTTATATTCCATTTCTGAGATTTTCAATTTAACTTTATATCAACCAGTGGGCTTGGTTTTCATCACAATTTAATTATTATTATTATATGGAAATCACTATGGCTCAGTCAACCTTTTGTCTTCAATTTCTAAGTGCCTCAAAGTAAGGTAATGTCAATTTAGTTGTAAAAAAAATGAAAGTATATTGAAAAGTTTTCTCATATAAACTGGCCAAAAAATTTTCCAATCAAACCTCAGTGAGCTGAGTTGAGGCTTTTGCCTCTCAGAGGTGAAATGGGTAGTCTTCTGACCCACAGCTGAAGACTTTTGGAAGTGAACTGAGTTAAAATGAGCAGAAGGAGGCAGCTAGAAAAAACAAGACAGGTGATCTTATTTAAGGTACAGGGACCATTATGAATATGTATAATGTGTATGTGTATACCTCTATTTATTCATGTATACACATACATCCTGTTATGCATGCAAATACATATCAGCAGTGCCTGTGGGATCCTTTGCCCATGTCACGACTGTCACGACTCTGTTTGATCTCTGGGCTCTGTGTGGAGGGGCAGGCACACTCCTCTGTCTGCCAGAGATGGACTCCTGCTGCTGCTCTGCTGGGGTCACTGCTGGGGAGGACTACAGAGCCACAATGGATCAAAGGGAAGGATCAAAAGCCCAGATGGAGATGCTGAGTACTACAACCCTTCCCTTTTTACAGGTGGAGGACTTGGTGAGGCAACAGGAGATCCATGACATGACTGGGAGTTAAACTGCCTTCTCCAAGTCAGTTGTGGGTTAGCTACGAGGGCTGTGAGCAAAATTAGGCAGTGGCAGCCAGTCTGTGTTTTTCAGCTGCTAAGATATCCAGAGAGGAGCACCCTGCTGAACTGCAGCACCCACCACTGTGGTAGCACTCACACCCCTAGAGCATATGTGCATCTTGGGGTAAAAACCACAAGGGAGGGTTGTGGTGGTGTTTTGCCTTAGCAGAACCAAGCAGGCAGGCTGCAAGCTCAAGTTATGTCATTTCCCAGGGGATCTGGGCAGAAATAAGAACTGGTGTGACTCAACCCCTTGCTTCCTGTGGAGTTCATAGGAGCACCATGACTGCAATAGACACTTTGTGCATACACAATAGAATGAAAGCACTTATCCCACTGAGCTGCTGAACAGGAGGAATAAACTCCTCATGATGTCTCTCTGAGTCATCATATAATATATAAAGTAGCCCTTCCAGGCTTGAGTGAAAGATAATGGCAATATAAAACGAAAATATTTCTGATTATTACCAATGGGCTATTTGAAGCCAAAGTGATGCAATAACAGTTTAGCAATTTCCCACAACAAGATAACTTATGGCTTCTAACCACCTTTTACTGGTCATCACAATATAGAAATATTTGTAATTATATGCAGATATATTGAGTCAGTAAAAACTAATAACTAATAATTGCAAGATTATTTCAAGAACTGTTCGGAGTTGGGCCAAGGTTAGAGGATTCCCCTTGAAATGTAAAGCAACAAGGTATAACCCTTTAGCAAAGGTGAAGTAAAGTCAATTTTAATTTGAGTGAAAGCCTTTTATTTTTTATTAGCAATATACTTGGCAAAATGTTCACTTTGCTACTAAAACAAAAACAAGGGGAAAAAAAAACCACCAGCCTCCCCAAGAGAAGAGCTTCCCAGGCAAGTCCAGAATGCTGTTATTAAGAGCTGCTCCAAAAGCTAAACACATAGATCACAGCTTATTGAGGAAGGGGACAAAAAATGAACCATCCTGAGCAATGAAGGGGTTAATTATAAGACCTGAGTTAAAGGTGTCCTCACAAGTAGGCACTTCATCAAGCAATGGAGTCAGGAAACAAGGGAGAATAGATGAAGGTGCTAGGGATAATAATGATGGCAAGTAATGATTTCCCTAGAGATGATCTGATCTATGGCCACAAGCAAAGAAAAAAGGCTAGAAAGTACTATAACATTACCTTGGAGTACTTAACAGACTCGAAAGCAGTAACCTGGTGTCAAAAAAGGCCCATCACCCTGCTCATTTTAGGTAAAAGAGTTATGCCAAAGTACAAGAGGGGAATGCAAAATTCACATCTGAAATTAAACAGCTGAAAGGTATGATTTAACAATGCTCGAAACTCAATAAGCCAAAGATAAACAGCAAATTAGATGACTCAATGTCAGGAGGAAAAAACATCTTCCATCGATCCCATCGTCAAAAATTAATCTGCCTGAGAATGCCCTCTGCTCCAATCCCAGAACTGATGAAGAGTGGAGGAATAGAGTAAAACCTATGTACTAGTGCTTCACCTTCAGGCTAGACCCTGATTACAATCTCCTGTGAGACATTTCAGCATGAAGCGCCTCTCATGTTGGGACTGCAAAATTAAATTGCGATCAATACTTTACAAAAATAATTGGGGAAAAATGTTCAGAAGTCGGAGCTGTGCTGTGTGGCCAAAAAACATATGAAAGTTGTTGGCTTTTTTTTTTTTTTCCCTGCCTTCCTTTCCTCCTCACCTTATCTTTCTGGGGGTTATTCTTCAGGATAGATCAGTTCAAAGGTGTCTCTTGATAATAGTGTTCTTAGAATAGTTTTACTCACCTTGTTAGGGAATTTCAGAAGCAGCAAAGCATTTACAGTGTACTAAGTGCATTATACTAATGCTGTGTTTTGAATCTGTCCCTTGCCCCTTATTTCTTCATTGTTGTTTCAGTCTAAATTTGCATGCTTTTAATTACTTTTTAAATGATTGACTTTTTTTTTTTCTGGAAAAACATTTTTATTTTTAGTTTATACTGTTAAAAAGAATTAAATTCACACAGAAATAGGAATGCCTAAGAAAACACTGAATATGCCTTGTGTTTCAGTAAAATCTTTCTGGAGATGTTAACACTTTCATCAACCTAAATGTCAAGATAGGGAGTTAAATTTAGAGTAAAATATGTGTAAATAAAGCCATCCAAGTCTTCAGCAGTTCCTGCTACAGATTTCTCTGCTTTTCCTTTTTTGAAGTATCCCTATCTTTGGTTATAGGGAATACTAAACTCCAAACAAACTGGAAGCACGCAGTCATTTTTAATTTCTGGCTCTCACAATTAATAGAAACTGAGAGAAAGTGTGAGCAGAATACGATGTCGTTCAAATTACTGCAGGATTTGGTGTGTGTGCACAGTTGGCAAGAGATATTCTAGAGCTTACTGGCAGGTTTAGAAGTGTATTTAGGATAAGCCAAGCAATTTAAGTGTTAAGATGTGGTACAGGATGTATCAAAAAAGGAAGTGCTCATAATATGTTGCTGTAATTTTACCGTCCAGGAGGAAAACACATCAAAGCGGGAAGGGAAGGCAAGGCAAGGCAAGGCCAGGCAAGGGGACAACACACGCCATTAATTCATGTTGGTGAAGGGTGCTTGGCCTGGGATGGATGCTCAGAAAATATTTTGAAGAAGTCATCGGCCACGTGCTTTTTCTTGGCACTAAGAGCTCCTTGAAAAATGGAAACAAAAACCCCTTTGGTTTCTTTTAAATGCACAAGCCAATGAAACAAAACAACTCAATGTAAATAATATCTGTAAATTACAATCACAAAACCTGTATTTTTCAACTCATAAAACGCAGCAGGAGGTGTGGTTATCTTAAGGAGGAGGGAAAGGGGGAATCAGTCCTGAGGGATTTTATGAATCATAGCCAGATGCCTATAATCCCCCAGAGGTGTGATTATCTCATGACAGCCATTTTCATTGGAGTTGTCTTATTGCAACCACCAAAAGGAAAGGAAAGGGGGGGGGGTGGAGGAAAGAGGGGGGAAAAAAAAAGCATTATTTTAAAAGAGAGAGGAGATTTCATGTTGGGGAGGGGAGGAAGGAAAAACAGAGAAAACAGAAAAAAATGGCAGATTTGAATGCTGAGCATTTTCTGCAACCCCTCAACATAACATTTTCTCTCTTTTTTGACTCCAACAGACAAAATTTTCCCTAAACCTAGCTAGATTTATTTGTCTCTAAGAAAAAAATGTAAGTAAGTGTCACAATTACCCGGGGCCTGATTCTCAGCCAAAGTCTTGCGTCAGAGTAAGTGGCACTCACACCTCTCAACTCCCCTAGTTTCATTTAGCAGAGATCAGAACTGAAATAAAGTTTGGTAACTCTAGTATCCTGGGGACAGAGCTCAGCTCAGCAATGGAATTGGGTGAAGATTTCACATAAAATATAAACTCTGAGAAGTGTATCTACTCAGTAATTTTGTTAGAAGCTCAGAATTCATCAGAAGAGTTGAAAATCTTTTGAGAGGATCTGGACTTTGTTTTTTCTTGACTTCTCTGTTTTTGTAAGATACTAAAAGACATGGGAAGACCTTCATCAGTCTGAGCCACTCAATGCTAAAAAAAATACTATGTTCATGAAATTATATTCACTCAGAATTTAGGTATGTGTTTGGAAAGAATATTTTTTATTATCCCTAGCAGATCTCAATGACTCATCTTCTCTTTGCCAAAAGAGAATGTATAAAGTCTTGTAATAGAATCATAGAATGGCTTAGGTTGGAAGGGACCTTAAAGACCCTCTTGTTCCAACCCCCTATGATGGGCAGGGTCACCTTCCACTAGACCGGGTTGCTCAGAGCCCCATCCAACCTGGCCTTGAACACTTCCAGGAATGGGACATCCACAGGTTCTCTGGGCAACCTGTACCAGTGCCTCACAATAAAGAATTTCTTCCTGGTATCTAATCTAAACCTGCTCTCTTTCAGTTTGAAGCCATTCCCCCTTGTCCTGTCACTACACGCTCTTGTAAAAACTCTCTCTCCATCTTTCTTGTAGCTTCTTCAGGTACTGGAAGGCCACAACTAGGTCAACCCAAATCCTTCTCTTTTCCAGTCTGAACAATCCCAATTCTCTCAGCCTTTCCTTGCAGGAGAGGTGCTCCATCCCTCTGATCCTCTTGGTGACCCTCCTCTGGACTCATCTGAACAGGTCAGTGTTCTTCCCGTGCTGGGGACCCCAGATCTGGGTGCATTTTATACATTTAAATGCAGTCACACTTTCAGCCTTCCTCAGAAAGGCAAAAATCTTCGCAGATGTCTGAGACTGAACCTTTTTTGTATATTAAGAAAAATTTTTTAGAACTCTAAGGGGATAAGATCATTTGGCAATGCCTGCCATAACATAGTTATTTAATGGATATTTTATAGCTGTACATATAGGTCCTAAATGATAGCTGAGCTTCTCTGTGGTAGGTGTTATATGTACTGAGAGAGGATCACTGCCCACAGGAAATTTATAAACTAAATAAATAGGACAAAGATCAAGTTAAGAGGAGCATTATTATCTTTAGTTTACATACGGAGAACTGAAACACAAAGAGATAAAATTCTCCAAGTCCCACAGTAAGCCTGTGGCAAAGCAAAGTTCTCCTAAACCCTAACGCATTGGTAGTTCCTTCCTCTCAGCCATCTTCTCTTCAAAACAAGAAGGTGCTTGAATTCCACATGCAAAGTGAAGCCTGGGCACTGAGAGACAGAAAGAAACAGCCCTTTATAACTGAAATACGTAATTTTCAACCACAGATCTCAAAGAGCATTAGAGACAGATAAGTCTCTCTTTTTTCTTGAGGTGGGTTGCTTAGGCAGAGGAAATCACCTGTAGCTTCACAGCCAGTTTAAAAGCAAAATATAGAAAATATAGAATGAAATCTACTGTCTCTGCATCTAACTGGATAGTCATGATCTTTACCACCTCGCAAAGTCTCATAGCAATAAAACGGCTTAGCCATGGTGATTCCTGTAGTGCTTTCAGTTGTCACAAGATGCAGCCCAGAACTAAGGAAGAGGAAGCAGGGAAAGTAATATTTTACATCTCCTGGACACTAGATCTGTGTCTTTCCCCTTTCTAGTATAAATTAACACCCCTCAGAATGGCCTCTCTAATTTACCATGGCTTTGAATGACTTGTGATCAGCCAGAATGGTGGAGTGCTCTGCCCTCTCCCTGTGTCCCAATCAAGGGAATAGTGTGGGGTCATCATGCCAAACATATGCTACATCCTTCTTGTGAGGTGTATTCCACACGGGGTGATCAATCTAACTCTGTGGCTCCTTTCCAGCAGCTGAGCCAGCACAAAGAGAGCTACACCAGGGCCCAAAAATGAGGACGTCTCTCATTGTGGCCAACTTTTGTTCAAAGGGACATGACAAACTTCTAGATTTTCTGTCTGTGTTACACAGGGGCCTGATCTCATCTGCCTTGGATGGATGGTCTCTGTCTTTTAAGTTCACTATATTCTTTATATTGCTAGAGGCAAAAATGGTAACAGCCAATTTATTTACTATAGAGGATACAAATTAGAAAAAAAAATCCTACAACTTTCTATTTAGAATACTTGGTATAATTGCCATTCATTTTTTGAAGAAGTCACTGCTACATGCCTGTATCAGGTACAGTTCTCAGATGGAGAGATGTCACCTTTTGGTTTATTTTCTGTCTCAGAAAATAAAGAGCTTTTATGTTCTGTATAAGCTGAGATCAATAAAAAAAAGGAGAACGAGAAAAAAAAATCAGGAAATAATAGCAGCAAGCATCACTCCATATTCTTTCCTCAAAATTAGCTCTAAGTCACACATTAGCCATTAACTCCTTTGACCTGTTCCTCTTTGAAAGATAGGTTCCACTTTAGGTTTCAACCTCAAAATTCAGTATCTTCAGCACTGACATAATCTTAATTGGTTTCTATATTTCTAAAAAGACATAAATGGGTATTTGAAAGTAGACTATAGAAAAAATAGATTTTCAAGGTAAGCCAAATAATCATAAAATCAGCTCTTGAAAACCCCCAGAAATAAAATAGTATTTGGTAGCTGCAGTAGTAATGATCTGAAACATTTAAATTAAATATATGCACTCAAGAAATCACTGTATCATGTGCTTAAAGTGTTGGGTTCAAATGCTAATTGGAGTATAAGATGAGAAATCCAAACACAAGTCAATTTTGGTAAGAACGTGAATGCATTTATCAAAAAGATTTCAAAATGTTGATGTGAAGCCTCCTGGGATTGTTATGGATACACAGAAGATATGAACATAAAAACATAATTCATCTGTTCAAATTCCGATTCCATTCTGTTTATTTCAAGATGCAACAAATTTCTGCTCCTTTCCACTCTCTTCTTCATTTTTTTCAATGATGAGCAGTATCTACTTTTTAAGTGACCCACACAGGCTTTCTGAGTGAATTACAGTGAGGAAACAGTCAGGCAAACATACGGGAAATAGAGGATCACCTCTCTGATGGAAAAGGTTAGGAAGAGACAACATGCCTGGACTGCAGTCATGACCCGCACTGCAGTCACAGAGGAGGGTGCAGTTTGGGCATTTCCCAGGCTCTTGCCCCCAGGAGAGGTGGCAGCTCACACCTCTGCTGGGTTTGGGACTCAGCCAATTCGCCACCTTCAGCCACACCGCTCAGATCATTCCCCGCTGCAGTGGACGTGCCAAAGCTTCAGCACTGGTGGCCACATCCTGCAGGAGCACAGGGTTCAGCAAAGAGCCTGCACTGACTTCTGTGCTGCCAGTGCCGAGACTGCTACTGTACATCAGCTGGCAGTGACTCCAGGCCAGTCATTCCCAAACAAAAATCCTTCGCGAGGCAAAGATTTCCATGGCCAAACTTCTCAAAATAGCTGCATAAAAATGGATTTATCCTCCTCTACAGTACTTTGCTTCTCCAGAATATGTTTTTCTTTCAGAATGGGACAAAACATCAAAATGGCTGCACTTCTTACAGAACAAAGGGCATCCCGGATTATTTAACTGTGGACACTAACTAATGTAGTGCAGTAGGAAGATCACCTCTAGCTGAAGAGATCAGCATCTTAAAGGCCATATGGTGGCTCTGCAAAGGCAGAGAACTTTTACCTTAGCTGAAATGAAAAGCCTACCTCAAGGTTTTCCCGTGGAAAATTCAACTGAAAGGATTTTTTTTGTTGTAGTAAAAATAAATATGATTAATAAGAATATTATTTTCAAGAAAAATATGTTTTTCAAATAAAAAATGTTTTGAACTTTTTCAACCAGTCCTACAGTTATGTGAACACTGCTTGGTACCTCTGTGTTCTTTCATCAGTAAAGCAGCAAAAGTTGAACCCAGACCTTCAAGTCATGATAGTAACTGATGTATTTCCTGGAAATACACATTGTCCCCAATACATCTGAAGGATATCAGATACAGACACTAAGCAATCCAGAACTACCTCCCCATTGAATAAAAGATGGTACATGAGACACATTTTTAGGATATGGATCAATGCCTTCATTTGAATATTCATACCCATTCAGTGACTACAGTACATCATTTCCAGTGCACAAGGAAGAGCTTCCACGCAAAAACTGATGTGATCAAGCCCAGAAAAAAATATCTCTTTGTGACATCCATCTATTAGAGAATTAATGACTGCATGAATTTTTAGAGTCCAAATACAGAGCACTTGGTCTTGTAGCTTTAAGTTCTTTCATACAGGGTTGTTTTTCTTTTTTTTTCTTC